>NW_025535590.1:0-35000 GCF_020615455.1 Coregonus clupeaformis
AATGACCAATTACCGTAAAGTCTAACTGGGATAACACCCTCACAAATGACTACACTGTAAGTCTAACTAAACAAGAGCGCCTGCCAAACGACCCTACTTCATTGTAAGTCTTTCTGATAGAAAGAGTGTTGCCGAAATGACCTACCACTGTAAGTCCTCTGATAAGAGGTTAAAAGAATTCATTATCGTAAGATGGATAAGAGCGTTCACAAATGACTCACCACTGTAAGTCTCTGATAAGAGTATTGCTAAATGACACTACCAATGGGAAAGTTCAACTGGATAAGAGCAACTACAGATCAAGTCTCTGACAAAGGTTCACAAATGACTCAATACCGTGCGCCCCTGGATAAGAGTGTTTCAAGCAATGACTCCACTACTGTGGAGTCTCTCCGGGATAAGAGTGTCTGCTAAATGACTCACTACTGCAAGCCCCCGACAAGAGGTTCATAAATGACTCACTATGTTGATATTGAGGCCCATAAACGACTCACTACTCGTAAGTCTCTCTTGGATAAGAGGGTTCACACACTCACTACTGTAAATTAGATAAGAGTGTTGCTAAATGACTCACTACTGTAAGGGGATAAGAGTGGTTACAGACTCACCAATGTAAGCTCCGGATAAGAGCGTTCGCTAAATGACTCACCACTGTAAGTCTAACTGGATAAGAGCGCTCTGCTAAAATGACTCACAACAATTAATGGATAAGATGCCGCTTCACGCAATGACTCACTACCAGAAAACTAACCGGAACAAGAGCCGTCTACAAATGACTCACTACTGCAAGTCCTCCCGATAAGAGTGTCTGTCAAAATGACTCCTACTACTGCAAGCTTCCTCCGATAAAGAGAGCTACAAACGACCTACTCACCGTAAGTCCTCTGGATAAGAGCGCCTGTTAAATGACTCACTACCGTGTTCTGGATAAGAGCTGCTCTGTCGGACTCAATACTGAAAGTCAACCGGATAAGAGCGTTTGACAATGACTCACTATCAAAGTTCTCTGGATAAGAGTGTCTATTAAAATGACTCTACTACTGTAAGTATCTCTGGATAAGAGTGTCTGCTAAATGATTCACTACTGTGTAGTTTCTCTGGATAAGAGGTGTAAACAAATGACTCTACTACTGTAAGCTTCTCTGGATAAGAGTGTTTCAAGCAAAATGAGACTCACTACTGTAAGATCTCTGGATAAGAGTGTCTGCTAAATGACTCACTACTGTGGGTTTCTGGATAAGAGCAACTACAATGACTCACTATGTGTTAGACAAGAGGTTATAAATGATCTAACATTGCAAGTCTCTCTGGATAAGAGATACCACAATGACTCACTACTGCAAGCCCTCTGGGATAAGAGTGTTCAACAAAATGACTCACTATTGTAAGTCTCGACAAGAGTGAAACTACAAATGACTTACTACTGTGGTCAACAGGAGACCCACGGGCCGGCGCATAATTGGCCCACGCCGTCCAGGGTAGGGGAGGGAATGGCCGCAGGGGATGTAGCTCAGCTGGTAGAGCATGGTGTGGCAACGCCTTCAGGGTTGTAGGTTATTAATGGGGGTGGGCAAAGCAGTGTAGAAAATAATGTAGCGCACTCACTAATCCGTAAGTCGCTCCTGATAAGAGCGAAATGAAAAATGTCAAAATGTAAATGTACCAGTAGGTGTTTTGGTTTGCAGGCTTCCAGGACTAGAAAGTTAGATTGAAGACCAGAAAGTTCCTCTGGCTGGAGTTAGAACAGGTTAACCTAGAAACATGCATCCTGGTATTATTAATCACAATGGTAATAAATATATTGGTAAAAAAATAAGGCATATGAAGTGGTCAGCCTTCCAAGCTTAGGTTAATAATCTAATAAAAACAGAGTTGGGGTCTAGACCTTATTCGATGAGTTATGGCCGCTAAGCTACAGGAGAGAGGAGTGATTGGATATCATGTGTTGTATTATAGCTGTTCAGCTGTGCCCTGACAGTCAGCCAAGTGATATGGAGAAGACATGGCTGTAGAGTTATGGACATAGGAGTAGAGTTAAAGTGGATATAGGTAGCAGAGCATGGATATAGAGCAGAGCTATGGATATAGAGTAGAATATGGATATAGAGTTATGGATATAGAGCAGAGATATGTAGAGATGATATAGAGTTATGGATATAGAGTATATGATATTGGAGAGCTATGGGATATAGAGGGAGATATGGATATAGAGTAGAGTTGGTGATATAGAGTAGAGCTCATGGAAGGAGCCATGGATACAGAGGATTTGGATATAGAGTATGATACAGAGTGCAGATATGGATATAGAATAGAACATGACATAGGAGAAAGATATAGAGCTAGAGTTATAATATGAGAGAGTTATGATTACAGAGGGAGTTGGTGGACATAGAGCAGAGCCATGGATATAGTGCAGAGCCATGGATATAGAGCAGAGTTATATATACAGAGTTTATGATTACAGAGCAGAGTTATGGGGATAGAGCAGAGGCTATGGATACAGAGTAGAGTCATGGATACAGAGTAGAGTTATGGATATAAGAGTTATGAAGAGATTATGGATATAGAGCAGAATATGGATATAGAGCAGGATATAGAGTAGAGTTATGGATACAGAGTAGAGTTATGAGAGCAGAGTAGAGTTATGATTACAGAGCAGAGTTAAGTGGATACAGAGCAGAGCTATGGATACAGAGCAGAGTCATGGACACAGATGGATGAGTAGAGTTGATGGATATATAGTAGAGTTATGGATATAGAGTTATGGATATAGAGTGCAGAGTTATGGACATAGTGTGGAGCCATGGACATGAGAGCAGAGTTATGACATAGAGTTATGGATATAGAGTAGAAGCTATGATATGAGTGGAGAGCTGTTGATATAGATGAAGAGTTATGGGATATAGGGTTATGGACATAGTGATATAGAGTAGAGTTATGGATATAGAGCAGAGTTATGGATATAGAGTAGAGTTATGATATAGAGTAGAGTTATGGAAAGATGATACAGAGAAAGACATAGAGAATATGGCCATATGAGTAGAAATATGGGATATAGTGAGGCAGTTATGGATATAGAGTAGAGTTATGGCTATATTATAGAGTTATGGACATAGAAAGACATGGATATAGAGTTATGGATGGTAGATAGAGTTATGTATCAGAGAATGGATATATAGTTATGGATATAGGAGTAGAGTTATGGATATAGAGTAGAGTTATGGATATATAGAGCAGATATAGTAGGAGAGTTATGGATATATAGAGTAGAGCTAAGACATAGAGCTATTGGACATAGAGGATATAATATGAGGGAGATGATATATAGTAGAGTTATGGATATAGAGTTATGGATATGAGAGTAGAGTTGTTGACAGAGTTAAGGGATATAATGTATGGACAGAGAGATATGGATATTAGATGGATATAGAGTTATGGATATAGAGTAGAGTTATGATATAGAGTAGAGTTATGTGATATAGGATATATTGGATATGAGGATATAGAGTAGAGCAAGATATAGATGAGTTATGGATAGTAGAGTAGAGCTATGGACATAGAATAGAAGTGGCACAGAGTAGAGCTATGGATATACAGAGCAGAGTTAAGGATATAGAGTAGAGTTATGGATATAGAGTAGAGTTATGGATATAGAGTTAAGTGGATATATAAAATGATATAGAGCATGGAATATGTGAGACATGATATAGAGTAGAAAGTTATGGATATATGTGATTCAGAGCATGGATATAGAGGCAGAGTTATGGATAAAGGTAATTATGATACAGAGTAGGAGTTGCGATACATAGCAGAGTTATGGATATAGAGCAGAGTTATGGATATAGAGCAGAGTTAGTGATATAGAGTATAGAAAGCATGGATATACATAGAGTTAAGGGATATAGTATAGAGTTATGGATATAGAGCATGACAGAGCAGAGTAGAGTTATGGACATAGAGCAGAGCCATGGATACAGAGCAGAGTTATGGATATAGAGCTATGGATATGTATATAGACATGGATATAGATGGATATAGAGTTAATATTAAGAGTATGGATATAGAGTAGAGTTATGGATATAGAGCAGAGTATGGATATAGAGTAGAGTTATGGATATAGTGTAGAGTTATGGATATAGAGTAGAGTTATGGATATAGTATGCTGCTGGTGGACATAGACATGGAAGAGTTGTGGATATAGGAGGCAGAGTTGCGAGTTACAGAGCAGAGATGATACAGGCAGAGCTATGGGCTGTAGAGTAGAGACAGGATATAGAGTAGAGTTATGGATATAGAGTAGAGTTATGGATATAGAGTAGAGTTATGGATATAGGAGTTAAGTGATACAGAGTAGAATTGGATATATAGAACATGGATATAGAGTTATGGATATAGAGTAGAATATGGATATAGGTGTAGAGCATGGACATAGAGTAGAGTTATGGATATAGTATAGAGTTATAATTATATAGTAGAGTTGTTGATATAGAGAAGATATGGATATAGAGTAGATAGTATATAGCAGAGTTATGGACATAGAGTAGAGTGTTTTGATATAGAGGGTTATGGATATAGAGTAGAGTTATGTATAATGAGTTATGGATATATTAGGATAAGACAATGATATAGAGTAGAGTTATGGATATAGAGCAGAGTTATAATATGAGTAGAGTTATGGATATAGATGACATGAGTATGATATAGATAGGATATAGAGTAGAGTTATGGATATAGGAGTAGACATGGATTATAGTGTAGAGTTAAGTTGATATAGAGCAGAGTTATGGATAGCAGAGTAGAGCATGGATATAGAGATGATATAGAGTATGGATGAGTGAGAGTTATGGATATGGTGAGCAGAGTTATGATATGAGTAGAGTTATGGCCGTAGAGTAGAGGCAGTATAGAGTAGAGCATGGATATAGAGTAGAGGCAGTTAGAGTAGAATATGGATATAGAGTTATGGATATAGAGTTAGGAGTTATGAAGATAGATAGTAGGAGTTATGGACATAGAGCCATGGATATAGAGTAGAGTTATGGACATAGTGTAGAGCCATGGATACAGAGCAGAATCACGGATACAGAGCAGAGTCATGGCTACATATATTGGATATAGAGCAGAGTTATGGATATAGGCAGAGCCATGGCTATATAGTGAAAGCATGGGATATAATGAGTTGATAGCAGAGTGAATAGAAGGATATAGAGCAGAGTTTTGATACAGAGTAGAGTTGCGGACATAGAGCAGAGCATAGAATAAATGATTATGAGCAGAGTTATGGATATAGAGCAGAGCTATGGATATAGAGTAGAGTTATGATATAGTGATATAGAGTTATGGATATAGAGTGGTATGATATATAGTAGAGTTATGGATATAGAAGTATGAATAGAGTAGAGTTATGGATATAGTGGTAGAGCTATGGATATAGTATAGAGTTATGGATATAGAGTTATGGATATAGAGTAGAGCTTATGGATATAGTGGGAAGAACTATGGGATGGTTGAGTTTGGGGATATAGTAGAGTTATGATATAAGAGTAGAGCAAGTGATATATGAGAAGAGCTATGATATAGAGTAGAGCATGGATATAGAGTGGAGCATGATATGGAGCAGAGTTATGGATATAGAGTAGAGTTATGGATATAGAGTAGAGCTATGGATATAGAAGAGAGTTATGGCTATATAGTAGAAAGTCATGGACATAGAGCAGAGCTATGGCTATAGAGTAGAGTTATGGCTATAGAGCAGAGTATGGATATAGAGTAGAGTTATGGAATACAAAGGTATAATAAATGATATAGATAGAGATGGATATAGAGGTAGAGATATGGATATAGAGTAGAGTTATGGATATGAGTAGAGTTAATGATATAGAGCAGAGTTAAGGATATAAAGAGTAGAGTATGGATATAGAGTAGAGTTATGGCTGTAGAGTAGAGTTATGGATATAGAGTAGAGTATGGATATAGAGTAGAGTTATGGATAGTAGAGTTATGGATATATAGAGTAGAGTTATGGATATAGAGTAGAGTAGGAATATAGTGAAATAGAGATGGATATAGAGTTATGGATATAGAGTAGACAGTAGATATAGATTGGATATAGTGAGAGATTGGATATAGAGTAGAGTATGGATATAGAGTAGAGTTGGGTGGATATAGAGAGTAGAGGTAAGTGATATAGAGTAGAGTTAAGTGATAAAAGAGTAGAGTATGGATATAGAGATAGAGTTAGGTATATAGGTAGAGTATGGATATAGAGTTATGGATATAGTGTGAGAGTATGGATATAGAGTAGAGTTAAGTGGATATAGATTAGAGGTTGTGGATATAGGTAGAGTATGGATATAGAGTAGGATATAGAGTGGAGAGTGGAATGGATATAGAGTAGAGTTATGGATTATAGAGTAGAGTTATGGATATAGAATGGATATATAGTAGAGTTATGGTGGAGAGTATGGATATAGAGTTAGGGATATAGAGCAGAGTAGGGATATAGAGTAGAGCTTGGATATAGAGTAGAGTTATGGATATAGAGTTATGGATATAGAGTAGAGTTAAGTGGGATATAGAGTAGAGTTATGGATATAGAGTTATGGATATAGAGTTATGGATATAGAGTAGAGTATGGATATAGTGAGTAGAGTTAAGGTGATATAGTGTAGAGTTATGTGGATATTAGAGTAGAGTATGGATATAGAGTAGAGTTATGGATATAGAGTTATGGATATAGAGTTATGGATATTAGAGGAGAGTATGGATATAGAGTAGAGTATGGATATAGAGAGATATGGGCTGTAGAGTAGAGTTATGGATATAGAGTAGAGTTATGGATATAGAGTAGAGTATGGATAGGTAGAGTTATGGATATAGAGCAGAGTTATGGATATAAAAGTTATGGATATAGAGTAGAGTTATGGATATAGAGTAGAGTTATGGATATAGAGTAGAGTTATGGATATAGTGAGTAGATTATGTGATATAGAGTAGAGTTATGGATATAGAGTAGAGTTATGGATATAGAGTAGAGTTATGGAATGAGTAGAGTTATGGATATAGAGTTATGGATATAGTGTGTAGAGTTATGGATATAGAGTAGAGTTATGGATATAGATTAGAGTTGTGGATATAGAGTAAAGTATGGATATAGAGTTATGGACATAGAGCAGAAAAGGATTTATAGTAGAGTTAGTGGATATAGAGTAGAGTTATGGATATAGAGAGTATGGATATAGAGTAGAGTAGGATATATAGTAGAGTATGTATAGAGTAGAGTTATGGATATAGAGTTAGTGGATATAGAGTAGAGTTATGGATATGAGTAGAGTTTTGGATATAGAGTAGAGTGTGGATATAGAATGGATATAGAGTAGAGTTATGTGATATAGAGTAGAGTTATGGATATAATTTGGATATAGAGTTATGGATATAGAGTGAGTTATGGATATAGATGTAGAGTATGGATAAGAGTAGTGTAGAGTTATGGATATAGGTAGATGATAGGGAGATGGATAGATATGATGGATAAGAGAATGATATAGAGTAGAGTTATGTAGATATAGATGAGTTAGGGTGTAGAGTAGAGTTATGGATATAGAGAATGGATATAGAGTAGAGTTATGGATATAGAGTAGGAGTTATGGAGAAGAATTAAGTGGATATAGAGTAGAGTTATGGATATAGAGTAGAGTATGATATAGTGTGAGTTATGGATATAGTGTAGGAGTTATGATATAGAGTAGGAGTTATGGATATAGAGTAGAGTTATGGATATAGGAGATGATTATAGGAGTAGTGGATATAGAGTAGAGTATGGATATAGAGTAGAGATTATGATATAGAGTAAAGGATATAGAGTAGAGTTATGGATATAGAGTAGAGTTATGGATATAGAGTAGAGTTATGGCTTCTATAACGTTAGGGCTGGGCGATATATCAAATGTATGTTTTTTAGGCGGTATTCCAAATGCCTGTATCAAGATTTTTTTATTTTGGGTTTTAAATGAGCGTTTATGTCTGCTTGTTCTCGTGTTGCCATTTTGGTCTCGTCTCCTTTACTCCTTCTGTACTGCTGCACCTCCCCATTTACACCAGAGATCTGGTCTCCTCTCCTTCCTCCCTTCTGTACTGCTGGACCTCCCCATTTTACACCAGAGATCTGGTCTCCTCCCCTTCACTCCTTCTGACTGTGACCTCCCCACCTACACCAGAGATCTTGTATATGCTTTCAATGATGGGATGCTCATGTCTCTGCTCTAACAATGGGAGTGTTCGTTGTCCCAAAGGTGGGAAGGCAGCTTAGGTTCAAAATAAGCGCATAGAAATGAATTGGGCTTATTTTGGGACAGATTTTTTGTCGAAAGTGTGAAAACCCTCTCGCTCACGCCTCTTTCTCCCAAGCCCCTCCTGCCACTCACAGCAACAAAGTTGAGAGATAACTTCTGCCTCTCCGACAAACGGTTTCAACTCACTATTTGCATTTGAGGTTTGGTCCAACAGAAATTGGTCATATGGACACCGAAAACACAAAGAGACATTATTTTTACTGTAATAGAGGAGAAGTTAACCTTTCAAACCATACCCTGTATATGTTTTGTCAGCGCCTGACCTATAGATTATATATACCATAGATTATAGTTTGGTCAGGGTGTGAATATCGTGTGTGTGTTTTCTATGGGGACATTCTATGTTTGTATTTCTATGTTCGGCCGGGTGTGGTTCCCAATCAGAGGCAGCTGTCGCTCGTTGTCTCTGATTGGGGATCATACGTAGGCAGCCAGTTTTCCTGCCTGGGTTGTGGGATCTTGTTTGTGTTCGGTGAGTTTTGGCTTGTTAGTGTATAGCCTTCCGACGTCACGTCACGTCGCCTTTGTTGTTTTTGTATGTTTATTCAGTTTAATAAACATGTTGCGATTTCACGCTGCGCCTTGGTTCATCAACGACCGTGACAATGTTCCAACTCCTCAAACGAGAGCAGACACTCATATAAACAGATGTACCAACGAACATTCATTCACGAAAATTTATGCTCAGTTTGTCATGCGCGCAACGGTACCACAATATCGGTACCGCTAGCAGTATTTCAGCCAAAGACTGTTATACTAGCTGGACAGTGGTGATGTATCTCAGCTGGACAGTGGTGATGTATCTCAGCTGGACAGTGGTGATGTATCTCAGCTGGACAGTGGTGATGTATCTCAGCTGGACAGTGGTGATGTATCTCAGCTGGACAGTGGTGATGTATCTCAGCTGGACAGTGGTGATGTATCTCAGCTGTGCAGTGGTGAGCTGTGTAATTTTAAGCAATGCTGTAGTATTGTGTAGAGCTATTGCTTCTGATTAGCATGTTAAGTTATTGTATGTTAAGTAATCCATAAAGTAATGTTGTAAAGTGACTCAGGGCTAATGGTCACTAAGCTACTGGGTAGCTAATCCATGTTGACATGAGCGGTTGCGTTGCAGTAGAGTCCAGTTTGACTTTGACTTGTCTATACTTGTACATTTGCCGTCCAGCTGCAGTCGTTATGGTTGAATTAGCAGTTGTTGTGGCGATCCACAGTAGAGTTGTGGTTGAGGTGGGCAGACGACCACTATAGGCCCTTCTTGGTGGGAGCACTGAGTTTCATCATTCCTCTTATCCTCTTAACAACTCCTGACAAAGACCTGCAGAGAGAGAGAGAGAGAGAGAGAGAGAGAGAGGGAGAGACAGAGAGAGACAAAGAGGGACAGAGAGTGACAGAGACAGAGACAAAGAGACAGAGCAGACAGAGACACAGAGAGAGAGAGACAAAGAGAGACAGAGACAAGAGAGAGAGAGAGAGAGAGAGAGAGACAGAGAGACAGAGACACAGAGAGACACAGAGAGAGACAGACAGAGAGAGACGAGAGAGAGAGAGACACAGAGAGACACAGAGAGACGAGGAGAGACAGAAGCACAGATGGTGTTCCTTTAGAGTGTACAGTCAGAATGCCCTTGTGCAGAGGTGGGATTTATGTGTGTGTTCTCTTTTATCACAAAACAGCTTAACCCAGTCACACCCAAACACTCAACACCTAAACACACACACACATACACACCAAGTCAACTGGAGAGATTTTCTCACACAGCGTGAGCTTTTTGATGTTATGTATGGTTAGAGAGGGTGGGTTCAGTGTGTGTGTTACCCATTCAGCATATGTGTGTATTCAGGTCAGCAGAGAGAGAGGCTGTGTCTGGTTGCCTGAGCCCTACATCCACCCCGCCATTAGCCATCAGGCCCCAGTGTCTGGTATTACGCGGTCAAAAGTTGTTCTTATTATGATCAAATTCTATTTTTTTGGTGCCATTCAGCATTCATGCGCCATCGGGAGTTTTCCACAGGAATACGTGTATAACGTCAGCACCATCACACACACACACACACACACACACACACACACACACACACACACACACACACACACACACACTATGTCACTACTCACCTCCGTGGGTTTATAGCAGTCTATTAAGGATTCCTAGAGAGAGACAGAGTGAGAGAAAGAGGAAGAAAGAGAGAGGGAGACAAAGAGAGAGGGAGGGAGAGGGAGAGAGAGAGAGAGAGGGGGCAGAGGGGGGAGAGAGGTAGAGGAGAAAGGGAGGTAGAGGGAGAGAGGGGGAAGGGAGAGAGATAGAGGGAGGGAGAGGGAGAGAGAGGGAGAGAGAGGGAGAGAGAGGGAGGGAGTTGTAGATTGTTTACAATGTAAGTGATTTACCATTCCATATCAATAAAGTTTATTGAACTAAATAGAGAGAGACCAGATATTAATGTACGTCAACTGCTAGGCACCAGGTGATTTAAAACTTCATCAATTGATTCTATCCAGGCTGTATGTTGATTGAACAAGTCCTACAGAAGGAGAGATCTGCTCAACATCTACTTCAACGAGAGAACAGGACGGTGTTTCACATTATTAAACCACACATCAAATCGAAATGAAGAGTTATACACACCTAAACACAGTGTAACACACAGTTCTATGAAGTTACTATAAATTATTATAATGTTTTTATTAAGTGTTATTAAGATCTTATGAAGTATTATGAAGGTCTTGTGAAGTGTTATCTAAGTATTTTAAATTGTAATGGTTTAGCAGATCATAAGAAAAAGACGATCAGTATTTACCTACTAAGAGAGAAGGAATATAATATCTATTGTTTACAGGAAAGTCATTCAACAAAAGGACTGGGGGGCGACATATACTTCTCCCATGGGCAAAGAAATAAAAAAAGGGGTGATGATATTAATTAACAGTAATTTCGATCCGAATGTGCAAATTGTCCAAACAGATCCTCAAGGTAGATGGATTATTTTAATTATGTTATTGGACCATAAACAGATATGGCTCATTAAGCTTTACGACCAAATAATGATGATCCACGCTTCTTTGACAATATATATAATAAATTATCAACCCTACAAGCAATTCAAGACTATTATTATGGTGGAAGGGAATTATAATACTGTTTAATAAAAATAGCTCTCAATGGACCGTAAAGGGAAATCACACTACACACTATCACCCTCTTAAGGAAATCATGAATGTCATGGATACATTAGAACTAGTGGATATATGGAGGCTGAAATATCCTGACCTAGTGAGATATACATGGCGGAGGCTCAATCAAGCTAGGCGGTCTTGACTTCTTTCTTATGTCATTCTCCTCTGGTACCAAACGTTTTTAGAAAGTGTTGGTAGGGGACAGAATGTAGTCGGACCATCACATAACTTGCATATAACATTACTCTTAAGAATAATTAATATTCTTATTAATTATTTGATTTCTACATGATTCCATGTGTGTTAGTTCATAGTTTTTATGTCTTCACTATTATTCACAATGTAGAAAATACTAAAAATAAAGAAAAACCCTGTAATGAGTAAGTGTCTCCAAACCTTTGACTGGTACAGACTATTTTTTACCAAAAATATATATACGGGGATTGGAAATGAAGCAGACAATTACATTGATGGAAGCTACAATCATTATGCAATATTACCCACACAAAAAAATAAAATGGTGTACCTGTAATTTGACAGCTCTCTCATCTTCACTGTTGACTTCCAGCAGGTCATCAATATCAATCTCTACCTCCGCATCTCCTCTTCCTGCAAGATCACACACACAGTCAGAGATACACACACCAGAAATTATTACATATGGAAATCAAGCTACGACAATGGGCCTCAGGATCTCATCACGGTATCTCTGTGCATTCAAATTGTCATCGATAAAATGCAATTGTGTTCGTTGTCCGTAGCTTATGCCTGCCCATACCATAACCTCCCACCGCCACCACGGGCCTCTGTTAAAAACTTTGACATCAGAAAACCGCCTTCCCTCACACCATGCCATCTGCCGGTACAGTTGAAACCGGGATTCATCCATGAAGACCACACTTCTCCAGCATGCCAGTGGCCATCAAAGGTGAGGATTTGCCCACTGGTCGGTTACGACGGCAAACTGTTGTCAGGTCAAAACCATGGTAAGGACGTGCACGCAGATGAGCTACCGAGACGGTTTCTGACAGTTTGTGCTTGTTGTAGCCAACCTGCCGCTAGCTAGCTTCACTGATAAACACATGGATGTAATGTTAGCTAGCTAGCTAAGGATGTTTGGTACTGCACTGATAAACAGCATGTAAATTGTCACTTATTTAGGATAGTTTGACAGCTTTCTGATGAAGTTGTGGACATGTTACCATCATCAGTCAGTCCGTACTTCAGCATGTTTCCAAAGCACCAATCGCTACGTTGTAAAGTTGGGTCAACTAATTGCGCAGCAGCAGAATTATATGTCTGCACAGCATTGTCTTCATCTTGTCTTCATCTTGGCAGATTCACTTGTTTTGTTCCTTGCCCCCTTTCTTTCTTCTCAGGAACCTAGGCAACGACCCACACTGTTCCTAGGCAACCACCCACACTGTTTCTAGGCAACGACCCACACTGTTCCTAGGCAACGACCCACACTGTTCCTAGGCAACCACCCACACTGTTCCTAGGCAACAACCCACACTGTTCCTAGGCAACAACCCACACTGTTCTGTTCCATAAAGTCAGCCAGAGTTGGTACCAAGATTGATGTGGGTCATCATTCAAAAAGAGATGCCTCCCTGGCCACCAGTGCATATTTCCAAACCATGTTCGCATATAATGACTATAAAATCTCTAAACTATGCTGGTATTGTTTTGTCAATTAGCTTATTTCATTGTTTATTATATTCTATTAGTAGTAGCCATAATTAATAAATGGAACCAATTTTGGTTCAGTGAAGAGGAACTCTAGGGGTTCTATATTTGGTTCAGTGAAGAGGAACTCTAGGGGTTCTATATTTGGTTCAGTGAAGAGGAACTCTAGGGGTTCTATATTTGGTTCAGTGAAGAGGAACTCTAGGGGTTCTATATTTGGTTCAGTGAAGAGGAACTCTAGGGGTTCTATATTTGGTTCAGTGAAGAGGAACTCTAGGGGTTCTATATTTGGTTCAGTGAAGAGGAACTCTAGGGGTTCTATATTTGGTTCAGTGAAGAGGAACTCTAGGGGTTCTATATTTGGTTCAGTGAAGAGGAACTCTAGGGGTTCTATATTTGGTTCAGTGAAGAACCCCTAGAGTTCTGATCAAGGAACCCTACAAAAGGGTTCTATATTGTCACGATCGCTGACTGATGAAGCGGACCAAGGCGCAGCGTGATATGCGTACATTCTTTATTGCAGTACACAACACGAACAAAACAACAAAACAAACGATACGTGAAGTCCTGGGTTAAACAACAAACCTTACGCAGTGATTATATGAGGTCTGTGGGGCTGAGGACATGATGATGAAGATAATGATGATGATGATGATGATGATGAAGATGAGTAATAGGAGGAAGAGCGAGGCGTTAGGAAATCTCAAAGCTCAGCTCTCTAGAAGATCCTCCTCCTCCCCATTGAGACAGAGAGAGGATGGAGGACAGAGAAAGGTTGAAGAGAGGAGAGAATGTTCAGGACAGAATCTCCTCCCTCTCTCTCTCTCTCCCCATAATCTCCACTCCCACACAATTTCTCAATATTCATCTGTTCCCTTTATAAATCCAGTAGATGTAGTGTTCCTTAGCTGGATGAAGGGATTCAGTGAGCTGGGGAATGAAGAAACAGCTAAGTGAAGGGGACACAGTGAGCTGTGGAATGAAGAAACAGCTAAGGAAGGGATACAGTGAGCTGGGGAATGAAGAAACAGCTAAGTGAAGGGATACAGTGAGCTGGTTAATGAAGAAACAGCTAAATGAATCACACTGAACAGGATTAAAGAACAGAAAGAAAGAGAAGACTGTGCATCTTTTAAAAATAATGGTGTTAATGTTTATAACCCACAAAAATAATGGGGTTAAGTGTTTATAACCCACAAAATAATGGTGTTAATGTTTATAACCCATAAAATAAGGGTGTTAATGTATATAACCCACAAAATAATGGTGTTAATGTTTATAACCCATAAAATAAGGGGTGTTCATGTTTATAATCCATTCAAAAAGTTGTCTTAAGTCTAAAGCTGAGATTGTATGAATCATTTATAGTCATCCGTCATGTAGATCCCTCAGCATCAGGACACATCTGCAGGCCTCAATTTCAAATGAATAGGCACCAGCTAATTTGACACCGCAAGACTGAACTATCGCTAAACTATGGTGTTAATTTTCAGTTGCAATCCGTTTTGCTACAGTGTGCTCTAATGAACACTACCCTGCTCGCTGAGCCGTTAAGAGCAGCATCCTATGTGCTGAACACCATGTCAACAACAGTAAGGTCCCGGAACAATCGTGAGACTGATAGATACACTGACAATCCATTCAACACTAAAATCAGGAAGGAATTCAAACACACACACACACACACTTTGGGCTTGAACATTGACACACATTGTGATGATTTTCCCTGAGAGGCAAATGTGAGTCAGTGGTTGCATGTGGACTGGCTGGCCTGACAATACACCGTCTCTCTCTATAGTTATGTCTCTAAAAGGGTTTTAGCTTCCTCTTCTTTTCCTCTGCTGGTCTCTCTGGGGAAGAGGGGAAGATAAAAAGGACAGGAGAGATAGAGAGAGAAAGAGAGAGTCACAAAGGGAGAGAGAGGAGGGGGGAGAGAGGACGGGGGGAGAGAGAGGACGGGGGGGAGAGAGGGAGGGGGGAGAGAGAGGGGGGTGGGGGGAGAGAGGAGGGGGGTGGGGGGGAGGGGGGGAGAGGAGTGGGGGGGGAGAGGACGGGGGGGAGAGGAGGGGGTGGGGGGAGAGGAGGTGGGGGAGAGGAGGGGGGAGAGAGGAGGGGGTGGGGGGAGAGGAGGGGGGAGAGGAGGGTGGGGGAGAGGAGGGGGGGTCTAAACAAGCTTTTCTCCTTGTTTTGAGTCAGACATATTTGGCACCGGGCTGTGTGTGTTGTGATGTACCATGATACATCATCAGTTCCACAACACAGCAGAGGTGTTGATGACTTCGGATTAAATCCTGACAGATGTTCTTATCTGTGTATGTTCTCTATTCCAGGCAGTATCTAGCAGTATCCAAGTTTCCATCCAATTGGCGACAGATTTTCTTGCAAATATTCTGAAATCCGCATTAAAAGAAAAGATGTGCATTTTCCCACTAAGTGTTGTTTTTCCACCAAACGGACTGGTTGAGGATGACGAGGTGCAAACAAAATGTACTTTTTTACCGCTGAAGTTGTCATGTTCTGAAGAAAAAATCTAAAGTTGTGTGTTTCCATTGCAATTTCAACTCTACCGATAGTCGTCACAAAAAAACTGTTGTGTTAAATAGCAAAATGTGGTCTGGCTCTGGTCTCGCAGATACAGTGCGAGCCGCTGTGTGGGTAGGCTAGTCTAAATGAGGTTATTTTGGATAAGAGCGAGTCAAGCTTCGATCATCATGTCACCGGGAATAAGACCCTCTATGTTTATTGGAAAGGAGCATCAAGCTGTGAAGTTAAATCAGAACTTATTTCATCTGTACCCTAATGAACTGCACAGTTTCCTAAGTTGTATGGAGTTGATGTTGGAACATTTCGACTAGACGTTGGAACAATGCTGCCGGGACTTGCTTCCATTCAGCCACAAGAGCATTAGTAGGTCGGGCACTGATGTTGGGCGATTAGGCCCCTGGCTCGCAGTCTGCGTTCCAATTCATCCCAAAGGTGTTGATGGGGTTGAGGTCAGGGGCTCTGTGGAGGCCAGTCAAGTTCTTCACACCAATCTCGACAAACCATTTCTGTATGGTACCTCGCTTTGTGCACGGGGGGCATTGTCATGCTGAAACAGGAAAGGGCCTTCCCCAAACTAGAATGTTATTGTCTAGAATGTTATTGTCTAGGAATGTAATTGTATGCTGTAGCGTTAAGATTTCCCTTCACTGGAACTAAGGGCCGAGCCAACCATGAAAACAACCCCAGACCATTATTCCTCCTCCACCAAACTTTACAGTTGGCACTATGCATTGGGGCAGGTAGCGTTCTCCTGGCCTCCGCTAAACCCAGATTCGTCTCGTCAGACTGCCAGATGGTGAAGCGTGATTCATCACTCCAGAGAACGAGTTTACACCACTCCAGCTTGGCATTGTGCATGGTGATCTTAGGCTTGTGTGTGGCTGCTCGGTCATGGAAATCCATTTCATGAAGATCCCGACAAACAGTTATTGTGCTGACATTACTTGCAGAGGCAGTTTGGAACTCGGTAGTGAGTGTTGCAACTGAGGACAGACGATTTTTACGTGCTACATACTTCAGATCCCTGCTGATTTTGTACGATTGCCCTCTGACAAACACATGATCAGTCTATAATTTTAATGGTAGGTTTATTTGAACAGTGAGAGACAGAATAAAAACAAAAAATCCAAAAAACGCATGTCAAAAATGTTATAGAATTGATTTGCATTTTAATTAGGAAATCGCTGTTGTCTAGCGTTGCTTTAATTCAAGGTCGCCTTTGAGGTCATATGAAACCAGAGTTGACTTCTGTACATTCATTTTATAAAAACCAAGTCAACATGCCAGACCTGTTCAATCAATCCCAGAGACAGATCCATATACATGCACAGACCAGACCAGGAAATCTGCTCCCAATCAAATGTATTTTATAAAGCATCAGCAGTTTTTTCTTTACATCAGCAGTTGTCACAAAGTGATTTACAGATACCCAGCCTAAAACCCCAAAGAGCAAGCAATACAAAGGCAAAAGCACAGTGACTAGAAAATTCCCTAGAAAGACAGGGAACCTAGGGAGAAACTAGGGCTGGGATGATACCAGTATCGTGAAAACCTTTTCCATGGCAAAAATGAAAACACAAAGCAGACCAAACTCTTTGGTCCTTTAAAAACCTGCTGTATGTAAAGTATTGTGTGCTATAGCATGGAAAATAAATACATGTGACTCTGGATGACAACATAATGATGTTTGTTTGCTATCTTTGTTTCCCCAAAGAAGTGAAATCCGCTTTTTGTGTTTTATTTCCTTGCCACGATACTGAGTATCGCCACACTGGTATCGTCTCAGCCCCTAGAAGAAACCTAGAGAAGAACAGGCCTCACAGGGGGTGGCGAGTCCTCTTCTGTCGGGTGGAGATTGTAAGAGTGCATGGCCATTTGCTGTCACAGTCACTAGCCCATTTAAGCTTAATATCCTTGTCATCTATCGCCCTCCAGGTTCCCTTGGAGAGTTCATCAATGAGCTTGACGCCTTGATAAGTTCCTTTCCTGAGGATGGCTCACCCCTCGCAGTTTTGGGGGATTTCAACCTCCCTATGTCCACATTTGACTCATTTCTCTCTGCCTCCTTCTTTCCACTCCTCTCCTCTTTTGACCTCCCACCCCTCTCACCGTCCCCCTACTCACAAAGGCAGGCAATACGCTTGACCTCATCTTTACTAGATGCTGCTCTTCTACTAATCTCACTGCAACTCCCCCTCCATGCTTCTCCGACCACTACTTTGTTTCCCTTTCTCTCTCGTCTCCTCCAACACTACTCACTCTGCCCCCTACACAGATGGTAATGCGCCGCGCCGCAACCTTCGCTCTCTCTCTCCCACTACTCTCTCCTCTTCCATCTATCATCTCTTCCTCTGCTCAATCCTTCTCCCTCCAATCTCCTGATTCTGCCTCCTCAACCTCCTCCTCTCCTCCCTTTCTGCATCCTTTGACTCTCTGCTGTCCCCCTATCCTCCCGGCCGGCTCGGTCCTCCCCTCCAGCTCCGTGGCTTGATGACTCATTGCGAGCTCACAGAACAGAGCTCCGGGCAGCGGAGCCGGAAATGGAAGAAAACTAAACTCCCTGCCGACCCTGGCATCTTTTCACTCCCTCCTCTCTACATTTTCTTCATCTGTTTCTGCTGCTAAGGCCACTTTCTACCACTCTAAATTCCAAGCATCTGCCTCTAACCCTAGGAAGCTCTTTGCCACATTTTCCTCCCTCCTGAATCCTCCCCCTCCCCCCTCCTCTCTCTCTGTGGATGACTTCGTCAACCACTTTGAAAAGAAGGTTGACGACATCCGATCCTCGTTTGTTAAGTCTAATGACACTGCTGGTCCCTACCACAATGCCCTACCCTGTGCTTTGACTTCTTTCTCCCTCTCTCTCCAGATAAAATCCTGCGACTTGTGACTGCAGGCCGCCCAACAACCTGCCCGCTTGACCCCATCCCCTCCTCTCTTCTCAGACCATCTCCGGTGACCTTCTCCCCTACCTCACCTCGCTGATCAACTCATCCCTGACCGCTGGCCATGTCCCTTCCGTCTTCAAGAGAGCGAGAGTTGCTCCCCCTTCTCAAAAAACCAACACTCGATCCCACTGATGCTCAACAACTACAGACCAGTATCCCTTCTTTCTTTTCTTTCCAAAACTATTGAGCGTGCCGTCTTTAGCCAACTCTCTTGCTATCTCTCTCAGAATGACCTTTTGATCCAAACCAGTCAGGTTTCAGGACTGGTCATTCAACTGAGACTGCTCTTCTCTGTGTCACGGAGGCTCTCCGCACTGCTAAAGCTAACTATCTCTCCTCTGCTCTTGTCCTTCTAGACCTGTCTGCTGCCTTTGATACTGTGAACCATCAGATCCTCTCTCTCCACCCTCTCCGAGCTGCGGCATCTCCGGCGCGGCTCACTCCTGGATTGCGTCCTACCTGACCGGTCTCTCCTACCAAGTGGCGTGGCGGGAGAAGCTGTCTCCGCACCACGTGCTCTCACCACTGGTGTCCCCCAGGGCTCAGTTCCAGGCCCTCTCCTTTTCTCCCCTATACACCGAGTCACTTGGCTCTGTCATATCCTCACATGGCCTCTCCTATCATTGCTACGCTGACGATACACAACTAATCTTCTCCTTTCCCCTTCTGATAACCAGGTGGCGAATCGCAGAGATGCAGACATATCAGTATGGATGACGGATCACCACCTCAAGCTGAACCCTGGCAAGACGGAGCTGCTCTTCCTCCCGGGAAGGGACTGCCCGTTCCATGATCTCGCCATCACGGTTGACAACTCCGTTGTGTCCTCCTCCCAGAGTGCGAAGAGCCTTGGCGTGACCCTGGACAACACCCTGTCGTTCTCCGCTAACATCAAGGCGGTGACCCGCTCCTGCAGGTTCATGCTCTACAACATTCGGAGAGTACGACCCTGCCTTACACAGGAAGCGGCACAGGTCCTAATCCAGGCACTTGTCATCTCCCGTCTGGATTACTGCAACTCGCTGTTGGCTGGCCTCCTGCCTGTGCCATTAAACCCCTACAACTCATCCAGAACGCCGCAGCCCGTCTGGTGTTCCAACCTTCCCAAGTTCTCTCACGTCACCCCCTCCTCCGCACACTCCACTGGCTTCCAGTTGAAGCTCGCATCCGTTACAAGACCATGGTGCTTGCCTATGGAGCAGTGAGGGAACGGCACCTCTGTACCTTCGGGCTCTGATCAGTCCCAAACGAGGGCATTGCGTTCATCCACCCTCTGGCCTGCTGGCTCCTTCCTCTGCGGAAGCATAGTTCCCGCTCAGCCCAGTCAAAACTGTTCGCTGCTCTGGCACCCCAATGGTGGAACAAGCTCCCTCACGACGCCAGGACAGCGGAGTCACTCACCACCTTTCGGAGACATTTGAAACCCCACCTCTTTAAGGAATACCTGGGATAGGATAAAGTAATCCTTCTACCCCCCAAAAAAAAAGTGTAAAGTGGTTATCCCACTGGCTATAGGGTGAATGCACCAATTTGTGAGTCGCTCTGGATAAGAGCGTCTGCTAAATGACGTAAATGTGCCCTTGAGCAAGGCACTTAACCCTAATTGCTCCTGTAAGTCGCTCTGGATAAGAGCGTCTGCTAAATGACTAAAATGTAATGTAAATGTAGGACAGATCGTTCTTCAAAACGGTCAAACGTTTATAGATAACCAGCAGGGTCAAATTATAACTGCAGTGGTTATGTATGAGTAAATGTCCGTTGGCTTTTCCCATTCCTTCAAGGACAGGGTATTCTGTGTGTAATCAGTAGACTGTAGCCACAGTAGAGGGACAGTCTTTACAGTACTCTGTATAACATAACCCTAACCCTAACCCTAACCATACTGCTAACCACACTGCTAACCCTAACCACACTGCTAACCCCATCCCTAACCACACTGCTAACCCTAACCACACTGCTATCCTCATCCCTAACCACACTGCTAACCCTAACCACACTGCTAACCACACTGCTAACCCTAACCACACTGCTAACCTCATCACTAACCCCTAACCTTAACCACACTGCTAACCTCATCCCTAACCACACTTCCTAACCTCATCACTATTCCTAACCACACTGCTAACCTCATCCCTAACCCTAACCCACTGCTAACACACTGCTAACCCTAACCACAGCTAACCTCATCACTAACCCTAACCTTAACCACACTGCTAACCTCATCCCTAACCACACTGCTAACCTCATCCCTAACCACACTATGCTAACCTCATCCCTAACCACACTGCTAACCTCATCCCTAACCACACTGCTAACCTCATCCCTAACCCTAACCACACATGCTAACCCTAACCACACTGCTAACCCTAACCACACTGCTAACTACACTGCTAACCCTAACCCCACTGCAACCCTAACCACACTGCTAACCCTAACCACACTGCTAACCTCATCACTAACCCCTAACCTTAACCACACTGCTAACATCCCTAACCACACTGCTAACCTCATCCCTAACCACACTGCAACCTCATCCCTAACCACATGCTAACCTCATCCCTAACCCTAACTACACTGCCTAACCCTAACCACTGCAACCCCCATCCCTAACCACACTGCTAACCTCATCCAGGGTCAAATTATAACTACAGTGGTTTTGTATGAGTAAATGTCCGTTGGCTTTTCCCATACCTTCAAGGACAGGGTATTCTGTGTGTAATCAGTAGACTGTAGCCACAGTAGAGGACAGTCTTCACAGTACTGTATAACATAACCTAACCTTAACCCTAACCATACTGCTAACCACACTGCTAACCTAACCTAAACCACACTGCTAACCCTAACCACACTGCTAACCCTAACCACACTGCTAACCCTAACTACACTGCTAACCCTAACCACACTGCTAACCCTAACCACACCTGCTAACCACACTGCTAACCCCTAACCACACTGCTAACCCTAACCACACTGGGCTAACCTCATCACTAACCCCTAACCTTAACCACACTGCTAACCTCATCCCCTAACCAGCAACCTCATCACTATTCCTAACCACACTGCTAACCTCATCCCTAACCCTAACCCTAACCCCACTGCTAACCACACTGCTAACCTAACCACACTGCTACCCATACTAACCCTAACCTTAACCACACTGCTAACCTCATCCCTAACCACACTGCTACTCACCCAACCACACTGCTAACCTCATCCCTAACCACACTGCTAACCTCATCCCTAACCCTAACCACACTGCTAACCCCTAACCACACTGCAACCCCATTCCTAACCACACTGCTAACCTCATCCCCTAACCACACTGCTAACCTCATCCCTAACCCTAACCTTAACCACACTGCTAACCCTAACCGCAACACTGCTAACCTCATCCCTAACCACACTGCTAACCTCATCCCTAATCACACTGCTAACCTCATCCCTAACCCTAACCACACTGCTAACCCTAACCACACTGCTAACCCCATTCCTAACCACACTGCTAACCTCATCCCCTAACCACACGCTAACTCTCATCCCTAACCCTAACCTTAACCACCACTGCTAACCCTAACCACACTAGCTAACCTCATCCTAACCACACTGCTCAACCTTAACCACACTGCTAACCTCATCCCTAACCACACTGCTAACCTCATCCTGAACCCTAACCACACTGCTAACCTCATCCTGAACCCTAACCACACTGCTAACCTCATCCTGAACCCTAACCACACTGCTAACCTCATCCCTAACCACACTGCTAACCTCATCCCTAACCACACTGCTAACCTCATCCCTAACCACACTGCTAACCTCATCCCGAACCCTAACCACACTGCTAACCTCAATCCCTAACCACACTGCTAACCTCATCCCTAACCACACTGCCCTAACCTCATCCCTAACCACACTGCAACCTCATCCCTAACCACACTGCTAACCTCATCCCTAACCACACTGCTAACCTCATCCCTAACCTCATGCCTAGGGAGGGTTTGGTCGGTGGGGATTTACTTGGCTCATTGCCTCTAGGACTCCTTGGAGGGGCCGGGTGCCTGCGGGCTGACCCTGGTCACCAGTTGAACAGTGTTTCCTCCGAACATTGGTGCGGCTGGCTTCGGGTTGAAGCCGGCAGTGTATCAAGAAGCAGTGCGGCTTGGCAGGGTCTGTTTCGGAGGACACATGGATCTCACCATTTTGCCTCTCCCGTCCGTAACGAGAGTTGCAACGATGGGAGCAAGATCAAAATGGGTAAAAAATACTAAGAATAAAAAAAAATCAGTATTTGATGTGACCACAATTTGCCTCATGCAGTACTTCCACCACATCTCCTTCACATAGAGTTGATCAGGCTGTTGATTGTAGCCTGGTGGAATGTTGCTGGATATTGTCAGGAACTGGAAGACACTGTCGACACGACGATCAGAGCATCCCAAACACGATCACAATGGGTGATATGTCTGGTGAGTGATGCAGGCCATGGAAGAACTGGGACATTTTCTGCTTCCAGGAATTGTGTACAGATCCTTGCGATATTGGGCCATGCATTATCATGCTGAAACATGAGGATGGCGCAAGGATAAATGGACAAGACAATGGGCCTCAGGATCTTGTCACGGTATCTCTGTGCATCTGGGCCTCCCGAGTGCGCAGGCGGTCTAAGGCACTGCAGCTCCGAAGGCGTACTCAGATCCGAGTTCGATCCCGGAGCTGTGTCGGCTGCGCGAATGGGAGACCCCTGAGGCGACCTGCACAACTGGCCCAGCGTCGTCCGGGTAGGGGGAGGGTTTTGGCTTGCTGGGATGTCCTTGTCCCATCACGGCGCTTCTCCTGTGGCGGGCCGGGCACATGCGCGGCGCGCTGACTCGGTGGCCAGTTGTACGGTATTTCCTCATACACATTGGTACGGCTGGCTTTCGGGTTAATGCGGGCAGTGTATCAGACAGTAGTGTTGTGTTTCGGGAGGGACACATGGCTCTCGAACTTTGAGTCTCCCAGAGTCTGTGCCGGGAGTTGGAAGATGGAACAGTACTAACTACCAATTGGATATCACGAATTGGAGGCGAAAAAAAAGGTAATAAAATAATATATATAAAATAATAATAATAATAGTAATAATAATAATCTACTGGGATTCGATCTAGGTGAGAACTTACTTCTCCAGTGTGCCAGTGGCTCATCGAAAGTGAGCATTTGCCCACTGAAGTCTGTTCCCCAGATAAAGCACAAACTACCCAGTCAGGTCAAAACCCTGGTGAGGACGACAAGTGCACAGATGAGCTTTTTCCAAGACAGTTTCTGACAGTTTGTGCAGAAATTCTTTGGTTGTGCAAACCCCAGTTTCATCAGCTGTCCGGGTGGCTGGTCTCGATGATCGGCGAGGTGAGCGGATGTGGGGGTTCTGGGCTGGCGTGTGCACATGGTCTGCGGTTGGGAGGCCGGTTGGACGTACTGCCAAATTCGGCTTAAATTCTCTGGCAACAGCTCTGTGGTGGAAATTCCTGCAGTCAGCATGCCATTTGCCGCTCCCTCAAAACTTGAGACATCTGTGGCATCGTGTTGTGTGACAGAAATACACATTTTGCCCTAAGTGGCCTTATTGTCTCAGCACAAGGTGCACGTGTAATGATCTGCTGTTTATTCAGCTTCTTGATATGCCACACCTGTCAGGTGGATGGATTATCTTAATCCCTACCATTGTGTCTCTGAGTCATCATAATGCTTTAGCAAATGTCATTATCCCAGGGCATTGGTAGACACAATGTAAGTAACCTAATTTATGTTCCTCTAACTGCCCTGAATGCCTCTGCTGATCCCACAGCTGTTGAATGCAGCAATCATGTGACTTTGAACCATGCTGTATGCTGTTAGCACTGAGAAAGTGTGCCCTAGTAGGCAGTCCACTGTGTGCAGCTCACCCCTGCACTAACATAAATAACATGAGAATATATTCTGCTAACCTTCCCAGTAAAGCAATGAAAACAAGCAAGCATCCCAGAAAAATTAGCCCACATTAACTTAGTGTAGGCTTAAAGTAACAAGGTTAATGAAAATGAATAACACTTTAGTAACAGATGACATTCATATTCTGACTATCTCTGAAAACTCACTTAGATAATACCTTTGATGATACAGTGGTAGCAATACAAGGTTATAACATCTACAGAAAATACAGAAATGCCAATGGGGGCGGTGTTGTGGTCTATGTCGAAGAACGGCATTCATGTGAGCTTAGAGAGGTCTCATGTTAAATACTGTTGAAGTAATATGGCTAGCAGGTTAATCTGCCTCACCTACAGTGGGGAAAAAAAGTATTTAGTCAGCCATCAATTACTGCGTTCTCCCGACTTAAAAAAGATGGAGAGGCCTGTAATTTTCATCATAGGTAAACGTCAACTATGACAGACAAATTGAGAGAGAAAAAAATCCAGAAAATCGTATTATAGGATTTTTTAGTTGAGATTGACAAATTATGGTGAAAAATAAGTAGTTGGTCACCTACAAACAAGCAAGATTTCCTGGCTCTCAACCTGTAACTTCTTCTTTAGAGGCTCTCTGTCCTCCACTCGTTACCTGTATTGATGGCACCTGTTTGAACTTGTTATCGTAGAAAAGACACCTGTCACACAACCTCAAACAGTCACACTCCAAACTCCACTATGGCCAAGGACCAAAGAGCTGTCAAGGACACCAGAAACAAAATTGTAGACCTGCACCAGGCTGGGAAGACTGAATCTGCAATAGTAAGCAAAGGGCTTGGTTTGAAGAAATCAACTGTGGGAGCAATTATTAGGAAATGGAAGACATACAAGACCACTGATAATCTCCCTCGATCTGGGGCTCCACGCAAGGATCTCACCCCGTGAAAAAATGATCACAAGAACGGTGAGCAAAACCAGAACCACCGGGGGACCTAGTGAATGACCTGGGAGCTGGGACCAAAGTAACAAAGCCTTTACTATCAGCTAACACACTACACGGCAGGGACCCAAATCCTGCAGTGCCGGACGTGTCCCCTGCTTAAGCCGGGTACATGTCCAGGCCCGTCTGAAGTTTGCATAGAGTACATTTGGATGATCCAGAAAGGATTGGGAGAATGTCTATGGTCAGATGAAACCAAAATAGAACTTTTTGGTAAAAACTCAACTTCGTGTTTGGCAAAGAATGCTGAAGGTTGAATCCAGAACACCATACCTCTGTAAAGACACATGGGGGTGAAAGCATCTGCTTTGCGAGCTGTTTTTCTGCAAAGGGACCAGGGCGACTGATCCGTGTAAAGGAAAAGAATGAATGGGGCCATGTTCGAGATTTTGAGGAAACCTCCTTCCATCAGCAAGGGCATTGAAGATGAAACGTGGCTGGTCTTTTCCAGACATGACAATGATCCAACATCTCCGCCCGTGCAACAAGGAGTAAGCTTCAGAAGAAGCATTTCAGGTCCTGGAGTGGCCTAGCCAGTCTCCAGATCTCAACCCCATAGAAAATCTTTGGAGGGAGTTGAAAGTCCATGTTGCCCAGCGACAGCCACAAAACATCACTGATCTAGAGGAGATCTGCATGGAGGAATGGGCCAAAATACTCAGCACAGGTGTGTTGAAAACCTTGTGAAGACTTACAGAAAACGTTTGACCTAATGTCATTGCCAACAAAGGGTATATAACAAAGGGCATATTTGAGAAACTTTAGTTATTGACTTATTTTCCACCATAATTTGCAAATAAATTTCATTAAAAATCCTACAATGTGATTTTCTGGATTTTCTTTTCTCATTTTGTATGTCATAGTTGACGTGTACCTATGATGAAAATTACAGGCCTCTTCGTCTTTTTGGTGGGTGAACACTGCACAATTGGTGGCTGATAAATACTTTTTTTCCCCACTGTAAATCCCATTATTGTGGGAAGTTGCTAGACCACCAAGTACTAACAGTCAGTATCTGGATAACATGTGTCGAAATGCTGATAATGTATGTGATATCAACAGAGAGGTATATTTTCTGGGCGATTTAAATATTGACTGGCTTTCATCAAGCTGCCCACTCAGAAAAAAAGGATTCAAACTGTAACCAGGTGCCTGCAACCTGGTTCAGGTTATCAGTAAACCTACCAGGAAGTAGTTACAAACAGCACAGGAATGAAAGTCATCAACATGTTTGATCAGCATCTTTACTAATGTTGGCAGAAAATTTAAAGCATCCATCGGATGTAGTAGATCTACACATATAGGACATTTCTAGGAAAACCAAAGTTCCAAAAAGCTGGGCCTAATAGGTGTGTATAAGAGGTCATACAATAAGTTTTGTAGTAGAATCCTATGTTGTTGATGTAAATAATATTTGTTGGATCTGTTGGTTTTGTTGGTCTGTGGTGTGTAATGAGAGAGCAAAGACAGACGCTAGGCAGTGAGACATTTATAAATTGATTATCCCAGTTACTAATAAACATGCACCCATTAAGAAAATGACTGTAAAAACTGTTAGAATCCCTATAGATTGAGGAGTAATTGAAGAAATTGTATGGTTGAGCGGCAAAAGGAATGGCAATAAGTCTGTTGCAGCACAACTGATTGGCAAATGTATCTTGCAAATTGAGAATCATGTGATTAAACTGATAAAGATAAATGACAAAGAATGATAGTAAAAAGCTTGAAATACTTTTTAGAAAAATGCCAACTGCAAAAGGCAAACTCAGCTCCGTCATTCATTGAATCAGACATCATTCATACAAAACCAACTGATATTGCCAACTACTATTATTATTTTTTCATTGGCAAGATTAGCAAAACTAAGGCACATGGCAGCAAGAATAAACGCTAGAGACACTACACATCCAAGTATATCTGACCAAATGATGAAAGACAATAAATATAATTTTGAATTCCGTAAAGTGAGTGTGGAAGAGGTGAAAAAAATATATTGTTATCTATCAACAATGACAAGCCCGGGGGAATTCTCCGACAACTTGGATGGAAAATTACTGGACGGATGATATTGCCACTCCTATGTTGCACATATCTTCATTTTTAAGCCTCACAGGAAAGTGTGAAATGCCCTCAGGCCTGGAGGGAAGCAAAGTAGAATTCTCCTACCCTAAGAATAGTAGAGCCCCCTTTACAGGCTCAAATAGCCAAACCAATCAGCCTGTTACCAACCCTTAGTAAACTATTGGAAAAAATGGTGTTTGACCAGATAACGATGCTATTTTACAGTAAACTAATTGACAACAGACTTTCAGCACGCTTAAGGGAAGGACATTCAACAACCACAGCACTTACACAAATGACTGATACGTTGTAGAATTAATGATAAAAAAATATTGTGGGGGCAGTTTGGTAGACTTCAGTGCAGGCTTTTGACATTATCGATCATAGTCTGCTGCTGGAAAAACATATGTGTTGGCTTTACACTGCTATATTGTGGATAAAGAGTTACCTGTCTGGCAGAACGGCGAGGGTGTTCTTTAATGGAAGCCTCTCCAACATAATCCAGGTATAGTCAGGAATTCCCCAGGGCAGCTGTCTAGGCCCCTTACTTTTCAATCTTTCTATAACAACATGCCACTGGCTTTGGCGCAGTTGGTGTTGTCTATGTATGCGGATGACTCAACACTATACACATCAGCTACTACAGCGTGACAGAAATGACTGCAACATTAAAGAGCTGCAGTTAGTTTCAAGTGTTAATCTTAAATATTTATACTGCGCATTGTAGTTTGGAACAAATCATTCACTAAACCTGAACCTCAACTCAATCTTGTAATAAATAATGTGGAAATTGAGTTGAGGAGACTAAACTGCCTGGAGTAACCTGGATTGCTTAAACTGTCATGGTCAAAACATATTGATACAACAGTAGCTAAGATGGGGGAGTCTGTCCAGTAATAAAGCTGCTGCTCTGCCTTAACAACGATTATCAACAAGGCAGGTCCTACAGGCCCTAGTTTTGTCGGGACCTGGACTACTGTTCAATCGTGTGGTCCGTTGCCACAAGAGGCACTTGGGAAAATTACAATTGGCTCAGAACAGGGCAACGGCTGCCCTTGGATGTACACAGAGAGCTAACATTAATAATATGCATGTAAATCTCAGGCTCAAAGTGGAGGAGAGATTGACTTCATCACTACTTGTATTTGTGAGAGGTATTGACATGTTGAAAGCACCGAGCTGTCTGTTTAAACAACTAGACACACAGCTCAGACACCCATGCATACCCCACAAGACATGCCACAAGAGGTCTCTTCACAAGTCCAGAACAGACTATGGGAGGCGTACAGTACTACATAGAGCCATGACTACATGGAACTCTATTCCACATCAGGTAACTGATGTAAGCAGTAGAATCAGATTTAAGTCATGCATCATCAGATAACATTGGCAACAGGCTAGATTGTTTCCCTACCAACCTAAGGATTCATTTGATACCCCCATGTAGAAGCATACCTCAAGAAACAAATCAAATCACGTTATATTTGTCACATGCTCCGAATACAACAGGTGCTTATTACAAGCCCTTAACCAACAATGCAGTTTTAAGAAAGAATACCAAAAATAAAAAATAAAAAAATATAAAGAGCAGCAGTAAAATAAAATAACAGTAGTGAGGCTATATACAGGGCTTCCCTGTACAGCTGCAAAATTGGACAATTCATTCTGGAATGAGAACAGTAGCCCCTATCTGCAAAAGCAGGTGTCTCAAGGAAAGCTGACTATCTTGGCCTATTGATCGGTGCCAATCTTTGGTATGACTTACTACCAAATATGGGCATCCACGAATTTATAAAGGGCAGCCGAGCCGAATGACTCATGGCTGCTACCTACATTCGGTTAGCGTTATGAAGCATAAACGAAATAAACACGGACTACGTTGATACACACCGAAAGCCAGGACTCCACAGATCAGAGGATGTTTGTTGTCTGCTTTTGACCGTTATTGATCCCCAGCTCTCGTGAGTCAAAATGTTTATTTTACACAAACGCTTTTCAACAAACATCTTACAACGTAAGCTTTGATTTGGTCCTTGGTGTCCACATCACCAACAAACTAACATGATCCAAGCACACCAAGACAGTCATGAAGAGGGCACATCAAAAACCTATTCCCTCCAGAGAGACTGGAAAAGATTTGACATGGGTCCTCAGATCCTCAAAAAGTTATACAGCTGCACCATCAAAGCCCTTACTGATTAAAAATATGTACCTTAATAAAGGCAAAACTAAATACATGTTGTTTTCAAGTTTTCGTCAGATTGTCTCAGATGGATTACATCTTCTCTCATCGGATGGTTCTATAAATCGAACAAGTCCCCTGCATACAAATACTTGGTTTTTAACGTTTAAAAGCATAAAGAATGAGCTGTTACGAAGCAAAGATTTAAAGTGGGCTTTCTTATAGAAAAGATCTTGGCTCTAGTCAGCAGGGAAGCAGATTGTGCAGTCAAACTTTCTACTGTTTTTTGATTATGGTGACAATATTTATCAAAGTGCAGGTGCCACTACCTAACCTCTTAAGGATCTGAACCTTTTTTTCAATTTTCCCCTCAGATGATACCCAGAATCTAACTGCCTGTAGCTCAGGACCTGAAGCAAGGATATGCATATGCTTGATACCATTTGAAAGGCTACACTTTGAGTTTCTGTAAAGTGAAAATTAATGAGGGTATATAACACATTAGATCTGGTAAAGATAATACAAACAAAAAACATGAGTTTTCTATTTTTTGTTTGTTCCATCATCTTTGAAATGCAGAGAAAGGCCAATATAATATTGCAGTGTAGGTGAAATGTAGATGTTGGCCACTAGATGGCAGCGGTGTGTGTGCAAAGTTTCAGAGAGATTGATCCAGTGAAGCATTGCAATACTGGACTATTTTTGTATCAAGTCTGCCCAAATGTGCCAAATGTGGTCAATTTATACATTTCAAGTAGATAACTATAGAGAATATACAATAATGATATGGTAACACAAAATATAAAGTTTACACACTCTCAGGAATCATACATGATGGATCATTAGCTTATACACTAACTTCCACACATCTAGATGGCAGGGCGGGCGGGGGTGGGTGTGGAGCCAGAGACAGCAGGGGGTCAAACTGTAGAACCCAGTTCCTACATTTTAATATAAAAATTGCATTTTATCAAACAAAACTATGCTACATTTTATCTCTGGGACCCTTAGGATGACAAATCAGAGCAAGATTACTGAATGTAAGTACATTATTTCCTTCAGAGGTGAATGTACCAAACCAGTTGCCGTGATAAGTGTTTTGTTGTTGTGCACTATCCTCAAACAATAGCATGGTATTTTTAGCGCTGTAATAGCTACTGTACAATGGACAGTGCAGTTAGATTAACACTAATTTAAGCTTTCTGCCCATATAAGACATGTCTATGTCCTGGAAAGTTTGCTGTTACTTACAACAGTCAGTGCTAATCACATTAGCGAACGTTAGCTAAATCGTTCAATGACTTCCCTGTTGAAATATATATATATTTTTTTAATTCAAGTCTTCGGTCATTGATCGAGACAAGTTCTGTCATAATGACACAGCACTTTGGGGTGACAGGAAGAATTGAAATAGACAAGATGGTAAAAATTTGTTGTATTACTTCCATGAAGCAAAACAATTATGTTATTTTACTAATGGATCATTTCTAAATGATCTCCTGCAACTAGACACAGACATTTTATGAGTCTCCGGTTTCCCACGAATCGGAGGATGAAGCACTGCATCGCCATGCTAAGGTTGGTCGAAAATTCTCTGTGCTACACCAAACAGTACCTATCCTGTAACCTCCAGTAATGGATATAAAAAATATATTTGGTTAAATCACATTTCTGGTTTAACAATATTTAGCTACAGTTCTCTCTACACTTGAGACACACCGATCTGTACTACACTGTTTATACTGTATTTTAAGTATGTTACTTTTACCATAACATTCTTGTTGAATGCCCAGTTCACTTTCTTTTTTATAATGTTTTTTTGCATTTACCAATTAAGAACGTTAAAAAAAAATGAGACAGACAGACAACAATATAACAAAAGATTCTCCATAAATTACAAATTTAGATTCTTAAATTCTTAATTGTTAGAGCCAAATTCTGTAAAATGTCTCTGACTTGTTCCTCAACCAGTAAGTAATTGTCTCCAGTGGGATAGAACTAACTCGGATAGCCACATTCCAATTGGCAGGGGGTATCTGATTTCCATTTCACGGCAATACATTTCTTGGCAATAACCAGTAACATTTCTGTTAGCTTTACAGTGTGGCTTTGCCTAAGATTGGAATGAGTAAAGTCACCCAGTAGACAGACCTCTGGTCTATGCAACCCCAATGAATTGAGGATATGGTAGCTTGGACACGTGGAATGGATGTTCCTTAATCTGAGCCACATCTGGAAACATAGAGAGGATATGCCAGGGTTGAACTGCCATCTAGATGGGGTGATGAAAAAGCTGATGGAGAAAGTTAAACTGGATAAATTTGTATCTGCAGTAACAACCATTGAGAATCTGATTTTATGGTTGATTGTGGAGGAAAGGGGGTTGAGTGTGTTGAAGTATGTGTGTTTATCCCACTTCTGTTGCAAGGGGTTGTAAGGATGTTAGGGAGAATATAGGATGAACCACAATAATTGTTTGCTAAGATAATAATTCCTTGTCAAAAATGTAATGTAATGTAATACAATGGCAATCCGGGTTATAGTTAACAATCCCTACGCATGAACGCCTACATTATTAATATTAATTGTTAATGATGGAAAATAAGATAAGCAAGATATTTGAATAGATATATATTTTTAAATAGTTATCTATATACATTTTTTTTTTAACAACAATTTTGAGGTGAGAGCATTGGAAATGCTTTGGCGGTTGACCTGCTTCTGTTTTGTGCGTGGCACTGTGTGCTGTTTTCGATGGATGGGTCCTGGCCTCTCGGGGAGCCCTAGGGATCCGGGAGGGACATGGGTGGGATGCCGTTCACTGGGATGACGGCCCAACTTGGGATGGGGAGGAGGCTTTAGCGGGGGGATTTGTGGAGAACAATTGAAGGGGGTTACTTAGTAGCAATGCAAATATCATGGTACAGCTATATGGACACTCCAATCACTATGGTATTTTTTTATTGGTAAATTTACAAACATATATAATGATAAATAGATTTGAAACTTGTATCTCATTATGGTATGTGATGAAATAAGTATAAGCCAGTTATAATTGTAATGGCTAAGTTGATAATAATAAAAGAAGAACAATATTTACATGGCTCAAGGAGAAGGAATATAATATCTATTATTTACAGGAAACTCATTAGCAACAATTCTAGATGAAGTTGCGTGGAAAGTAATGGGGGACACTCAAAAAGGGGTGATGATATTAATTAACAGTAATTTCGATCTAATGTGCAAATTGTCCAAACAGATCCTCAAGGTAGATGGATTATTTTAATTATGTTATTGACCATAAACAGATATGGCTCATTAACCTTTACGGACCAAATAATGATGATCCACACTTCTTTGACAATATATATATAATAAATTATCAACCCTACAAGCAATTCAAGACTTTATTATGGTGGGAGATTATAATACTGTTTTAAATAGCTCAATGGACCGTAAAGGAAATCACACCACAAACAATCACCCTCATGCTCTTAAGGAAATCACGAATGTCATGGATACATTAGAACTAGTAAGATAGTATGGAGGCTTAAATATCCTGATCTAGTGAGATATAGTATAGGCTGGAGACTCAACCAAAAGTTTAAAAAAAGTGTTGATAGGGGACAGAATGCGGTCGGATCATCATATAAAAAAAAGTTATATAGCCAGAGAAGATGGCTGCCGTTTACAGCCCTCTAACCAATTGTACTATTATGTGTGTTTTTTTGCTGTTATTTATAATTTATTCTGTACATAATGTTTCTGTCACCGTCTCTTATAATCAAAAAGAGCTTCTGGATATCAGGACAGCGAACTCACCTCGGATTGACGAATAATTTTTCTTAAATGAGGCGGCCGGACGGATATCCTACAGACACCCGACAAGGCCCAAATCGTCATTCGCAGGAGAAAAGAGACGGAGATATCGTGGACGTAGGTGGAGTGCTTCGTAAAGATCTGACGGCGAGGAGTAAACTGCCTCTTCCATCAATCCTATTAGCCAATCTTCAATCATTGGAAAATTAATTAGATGACCTACGATTACGCTTATCCTACCAACGGGACATTAAAAACTGTAATATCTTAGGGATGTTTCACCGAGTCGTGGTTGAACGATTCTACATGGACAACATACAGCTAGCCGGCTATCGCTACATCGGCAAGATAGAACGGCTGACTCGGTAAGACAAGGGGTGGCGGTCTGTGTATATTTGTAAACAACAGCTGGTGCACAAAATCAAATACTAAGGAAGTCTCAAGGTTTTGGCTCACTTTGAGGTAGGTGAGTACCTTATGATAAGCTGTAGAACACACTATTTACCAAGAGAGTTTTCATCTATATTTTTCATAGTTATTTACCACCACAAACCAATGCTGGCATTAAGATAGCACTCAACGAGCTGTATAAGGCCATAACTAAACAGGAAAAAACGCTCATCCAGAGGACATCGCTCCTAGTGGCCGGGGACTTTAATGCAGGGAAACTTAAATCCGTCTCTCTCATTTCTACCAGAATGTTAAATGTGCAACCAGAGGGAAAAAAAACTCTAGACCACCTTTACTCCACACACAGAGACTCTGACAAAGCTCTCCCTCGCCCTCCCATTTGGCAAATCTGACCATAACTCTATCCTCCTGATTCCTAGCTTATAAGCAAAAACTAAAGCATGAAGCACCAGTGAAACTCGGTTAATAAAAAAGTGGTCAGATGGCGCAGATGCTAAGCTACAGGACTGTTTGCTAGCAAGATAGACTGGAATATGTTCCCCGGATTCTTCAGATAGCATTGAGGGAGTACACCACATCAGTCACTGGCTTCACCAATAAGTGCATCGATGACGTGCGTCCCCACAGTGACCGTACTGCATTACATACCCCAACCAGAAGCCAGTGGATTACAGGCAACATCCGCACTGAGCGAAGAGGGTAGAGCTGCCACTTTCAAGGAGCGGGACTCTAACCCGGACGCTTATAAGAAATCCCGCTATGACCTCCGGACGAACCATCAAACAGGCAAAGAGTCAATACAGGACTAAGATTGAATCGAACTACACCAGCTCTGACGCTCGTCGGATGGCAGGGCTTGAAAACTATTACAGACCACAAAGGGAAGCACAGCCGTG
>NW_025535590.1:37500-90983 GCF_020615455.1 Coregonus clupeaformis
GATGGAGTAAGAAAGGACATAAAGATGAAGAAGCTAAAGAGTCGTACAAAGATGGAGGGAGGAGAAGTAGAGAGAGATAGGAACAGGAGGGTGACAAAGATGGAGGGAGGAGAAGTAGAGAGAGATAGGAACAGGAGGGTGACAAAGATGGAGGGAGGAGAAAGAGTAGAGAGAGATAGGAACAGGAGGGTGACAAAGATGGAGGGAGGAGAAGTAAGAGAGATAGGAACAGGAAGGTGACAAAGATGGAGGGAGGAGAAGTAGAGAGAGAGATAGGAACAGGAGGGTGACAAAGATGGAGGGAGGAGAAGTAGAGAGAGATAGGAACAGGAGGGTGACAAAGATGGAGGGAGGAGAAGTAGAGAGAGATAGGAACAGGAAGGTGACAAAGATGGAGGGAGGAGAAGTAGAGAGAGATAGGAACAGGAGGGTGACAAAGATGGACAGAGAGAGGGCAACGAGAGGATTATGATTGACAAATGGCACTCTGTTCATTTGTGTTTGTTTGGTCATTATAATCATCTTGACTCTTAGTACACTAGAGAGTATTCTGCTCTGGAGTGAAAAGTTCAGATTATTTTTCATTATCATATAAACTGGTTACGATATTCTTAATTCCCATGACGACAGACAAATAGATGGTTACGTTGTGATTGGGGTTTAATTAACTGTCTGGCACACGCATGCACACCCTGGTCTGTCTATCACCGTAACTGAGTAACAGGAAACAGAAATACATTTCTCTGAAGTGAAGTGACCCATTCTCTACTCTATTAAAACACACACTGCTCTGTTCTGTGCACTAGTATCAGGTTTTCATATGAAACCGATACGAGACGGACTTTAAAGCCTTGCCGATTCAGCAACACAAGCATTTGTACATAAAAAAAAAAAAACACAGTTAGTCCCTTCTAGAACTTCTAGAACCTTCTAGACTTGAACCATTCTAACCAGGTCTTGTATCTTGGAAGTCTCCTAGGCTAGGTAGTACTAGCCAACTCTTTCATGCCAGTTAACTTCAGCCGGCTGGTGTGCGACCATGGCAACGGATAGCCTATCTCTGGGGATAGTTAGGGACCGTCAATAAATTACACAATGTAAATGAGACAATATTTTCATGTTGCACATCTTTTAGTTGTCTCATTAAATGCTTTTAATATTTATACATGAATTTCTACAATTTAAAGTAGATTTTTGGTTGTTAAGTCACTGAAATGTGGAGCTATTTACACTTTAAAAATATTGTCCCATGAACATTGTGTAATTAACTGATGGTCCCTAACTAGCCCCACAGGGATATCAAATGTCAAACCAACTTGCCCTTGGGGAATGTGCAGCTGCACTTCGAATTGATGATTACTTGGGTGCTGTCAGCTGTGGGCAGGATTCAAATAAACCCAACACAAGGAAAACTGTTACAGTACCTTTCATTCCACGACATGCAATTTCTTCCCATCATCTTGCAAATCTCAGGTTTTGGATGAGACTGATACTGACACTTCAGTCAATTTTGACACTAGAATAAACATCTGACTCACATCGATGCCACACGTAGGCCTTTTCAAAAGAAAAAGTTACTAGTTTAGGGGCAGTCGCTCTTTAACAGGTCCAGTATTTGGCATATAGGACCGACACCATGCAGGCTGCAACAGAAGACCAGGGTTAACCAGGTGGTCCTCTGCTAGCTCAGCTGGTAGAGCACGGCGCTGTAACGCCAAGGTAGTGGGTTCGATCTCCGGGACCACCCATACACAAAAAATGTATGCACGCATGACTGTAAGTCGCTTTGGATAAAAGCGTCTGCTAAATGGCATATTATTATTATTATTATCATTAACCAGCTAAGCCAGGAGGGACCGGCATGGCTACAGGCCATTATAACCTGTCAGTTTAGAAACGTTCAGTCTTCATCATGCAGGTATCAGGGGGGGACGTTTGAATACAGAACGCGTTCGTTACATTGTCACCAGAGATGAGTAGAGAAGAATGCATTGGGATATAGCTAATTCAGTTCTTATCAGTCTGCATAGGGTATGTACAGTGAGGAAAAAAATAATTTGATCCCCTGCTGATTTTGTACGTTTGCCCACTGACAAAGACATGATCAGTCTATAATTTTAATGGTAGGTTTATTTGAACAGTGAGAGACAGAATAACAACAAAAAAATCCAGAAAAATGCATGTCAAAAATGTTATTAATTGATTTGCATTTTAATGAGGGAAATAAGTATTTGACCCCTCTGCAAAACATGACTTAGTACTTGGTGGCAAAACCCTTGGCGTAGTGTGTTAACAATTGTTTTCTTGGTGACTATGGTCCCAGCTGCCTTGAGATCATTGACAAGATCCTCCCGTGTCTTGGCCATGGTGGAGAGTTTGGAATATGATTGATTGATTGCTTCTGTGGACAGGTGTCTTTTATACAGGTAACAAACTGAGATTAGGAGCACTCCTTTAAGAGTGTGCTCCTAATCTCAGCTCGTTACTGCATAAAAGACACCTGGGAGCCAGAAATCTTTCTGATTGAGAGGGGTTAAATACTTATTTCCCTCATTAAAATGCAAATCAATTCTCTATAACATTTTTGACATGCGTTTTCTGGATTTTTGTTGTTATTCTGTCTCTCACTGTTCAAATAAACCTACCATTAAAATTATAGACTGATCATGTGTTTGTCAGTGGGCAAACGTACAAAATCAGCAGGGGATCAAATACTTTTTTCCCCTCACTGTACCCCTGGAGCATAGTACTACCCTGCTTCCCTGTCATGTCATTGTTTAACCCACTGCCCTGCTTCCCTGTCATGTCATTGTTTAACCCACTGCCCTGCTTCCCTGTCATGTCATTGTTTAACCCACTGCCCTGCTTCCCTCATGTCATTGTTTAACCCACTGCCCTGCTTCCCTGTCATGTAATTGTTTAACCCACTGTCCTGCTTCCCTCTCCCCCTCTATTCCCCCTTCCAGCTCTGGCAGCATCCTTCATGATATGGAGAGAACACACACTGTTGAGATTCTCTCAGCTCTTCAAAATGTTAAAGAATGTACCGACCATCACGGAGCGCGTGAGAACGCATTCCAATGTCTCGGTCAATACGGTCTACCAGGGATAGAGCCAGACTTGCCTGGGACCAGAAGGGTTAAGAATGTTCCGAATCACCACATCACAGGCAGAAGGTAACATGAATGGACTCTCACTAGAGAAACCAATCATTATCTAGACTAGCAGTTTCCCTTCCTTCAAGCATTTATTTTGAATCAATAGAAAACACAAGCTATTCTGGCTGACATTATGAATTAATGAAACAGATGTTATGCGTATTCTGGTAACGGGAGCTGATTATTTAATGCCTTTCCGGGGGGGACAATGTTTGTCTATCTGTAGGCCTATAGACAAATCACCCCTCAATAGCGGACTGTAAACGCATTCTCAGCAGTTAAAGAAGATTGTGCTGGGCTACAAAAAGGAGTCTAACGTTTTAGCGCAGCTGTGCGATGTGTTTTACGACTTCAAAACAGTAATTCCCCACTGGGAAGACTTCAGTTCAACGACTACATTTGGTTGAGTTGTCAACTAACGTGAATTCAACGTGAACTCAACAAATGTCGCAATGTAATTGGATTTAGGTTACAAGTTGGGTGGGAAAAATATGTAATGCCCTCACATTGATGGCTTTTGCCAATCCAATCTGTTTCCACACGTTGATTAACGGCATCACACACACACAATATACATATACATATACATATATATATAGGGTATATATATATATATATATATATATATATGGTTGAAATAACGTGGAATCAACGTTGATTCAACCACTTTCAACCCAGTGGTTCATCTGTTCTGTCCCACCCTCACTGTAAGCTGCCTGCCCAGGGGAGAACATGCAGCCGGGGAGAGAGGGGACCATAGACCGAGGTGACCCGGGGGAGTTACACGGGTAACCAAACCCCCTCCACGTCCCCTTCCCCCGGGCATTACGCACCACCACTGCAAAGATACTAAAACACACTCCAAACTCTAAAGACAACATTTTAATCACGGATTTTCTTGGTAATTAATGATTCCCCTGGAATCCTCCTAGAACAAACGACCCAAAGCGCCCATTGAAAGTCCGTTTGTGAGTGGGGAGATCTTCAGGGTCAGACCGTATCGATTGCACATCATTTATAAGCCTCGCTATGATAAAAGCGCATCCGATTCCGACCCACTATTGTCTGCGTTTTGGTTTACCTCCCCCTCCTCCTCACCTCACAGTCGTACAGATCGCTGAGTTGTTCGATGATCCACTCCTCCAGTATCAATCTTTTTCCGCAGCTCCTTCCTGTCGTATTTCACCGTCACTTTCCCCTGCTTCCTCTGGACCGGGTCGTCCCGCGGCATGGGGCCGGAGCCAGCGCACCCAACTCCAGCCGGCGGCTGGAAGAACACCCGGCTGGTGGCCCCGCGGGCAACCCGGGCGCTCGTCTCGGTGCTGGCGGCTGACATAGCGTGTGTTTGTGTGTGTTCGAGAGAGAGACGGAGAAGGCAGAGCCTACAGTATGACTGGCGTGAGCATGAACAATTTTTTAACATCTGCTATTTAAAGCGCAACGCCTGCAGTGGAGGACAGCCGAGGGGGCTGGGCTGCAGCCGGAATTCCCTCAATGGATCTGTAGCCCTTTCCTCTCTGTGAGATGATGTGTTTGGTGCTGGGATGAAATGAAAGCCTGCTCTTTAATGGAGGTGGCACCACAGGTTCAAAAGTTATGTTGCAAAATTAGGACATATTTTCCTGGAGATTTTCCTGATCTCATGACCTGGTCAGGTAAAAAAGTCTTATTCATAGGCGATGACAAAATATAATGATTATAGAATGAAAAGGGGAAGCTATGACTCTAGGGCTGGGGGATTTTCTTTGTCGGTGAATTGGAATTACTCCTGACCTAAGGTGGATCAAACTCTTTCAAACTACCACAAACCTTGTTAATAATAATAATATAATATGCCATTTAGCAGACGCTTTTATCCAAAGCGACTTACAGTCATGTGGCGCATACATTTTTACGTATGTTGTTACTATTCATTGATATCAAAAAGAGCCAGAGACAAAAAATTCAATGGAGAACCTACTGTGTAGTTTAGTGAACTACATTATTAGGGCTGGACAACATACTGTGTAGTTTAGTGAACTACATTATTAGGGCTGGACAACCTACTGTGTAGTTTAGTGAACTACATTATCAGGGCTGGACAACATGCTGTGTAGTTTAGTGAACTACTATAGCAGGGCTGGACAACATACTGTGTGGTTTAGTGAACTACTATAGCAGGGCTCTATACAGTACAGTTAGCAGTTAAAGGACCCTATTAGATACAGCGGCTTTAGAAAGTATTCACCCCCCCTTGGCTTTTTTCCTATTTTTGTTGCCTTACAACCTGGAATTAAAATTGATTTTTTGGGGGTTTGTATCATTTGTTTTACACAACATGCCTACCACTTTGAAGATGCAAAATATTTTTTGATTGTGAAACAAACAAGAAATAAGACAAAAAAACAGAGAACTTGAGCGTGCATAACTATTCACTCCCCAAAGTCAATACTTGTTGTAGAGCCACCTTTTGCAGCAATTACAGCTGCAAGTCACTTCAGGGTATGTCTCTATAAGTTTGGCACATCTAGCCAATGGGATTTTTTGCCCATTCTTCAAGGCAAAACTGCTCCAGCTCCTTCAAGTTGGATGGGTTCCGCTGGTGTACAGCAATCTTTAAGTCATACCACAGATTCTCAATTGGATTGAGGTCTGGGCTTTGACTAGGCCATTCCAAGACATTTAAATGTTTCCTTAAACAACTCGAGTGTTGCTTTAGCAGTATGCTTAGGGTCAGTCCTGCTGGAAGGTGAACCTCCGTCCCAGTCTCAAATCTCTGGAAGACTGAAACAGGTTTCCCTCAAGAATTTCCCTGTATTTAGCCATCCATCATTCCTTCAATTCTGACCAGTTTCCCAGTCCCTGCCGATGAAAAACATAGCCACAGCATGATGCTGCCACCACCATGCTTAACTGTGGGGATGGTGTTCTCGGGGTGATGAGAGGTGTTGGGTTTGCGCCAGACATTTTCCTTGATGGAAAAAGCTCAATTTTAGTCTCATCTGACCAGGGTACCTTCTTCCATATGTTTGGGGAGTCTCCCACATGCCCTTTCAGCTGAACACCAAAAGTGTTTGCTTATTTGTTTCTTTAAGCAATGGCTTATACCAGACACTACCACTACTATAACCAGTCACCACCATTACTACTGTAGTCACCACCACTACTATAACTATAACCAGTCACTACCACTACTATAACTATAACCAGTCACTACTACTACTATAACTATAACCAGTCACTACCACTACTATAACTATAACCAGTCACTACCACTACTATAACTATAACCAGTCACTACCATTACTATAACTATAACCAGTCACTACCACTACTATAACTATAACCAGTCACTACCACTACTATAACTATAACCAGTCACTACCATTACTACTGTAGTCACCACCACTACTATAACTATAACCAGTCACTACCACTACTATAACTATAACCAGTCACTACCACTACTATAACTATAACCAGTCACTACCACTACTATAACTATAACCATTCACTACCACTACTATAACTATAACCAGTCACTATCACTACTATAACTATAACCAGTCACCACCATTACTATAACTATAACCAGTCACTACCACTAATATAACTATAACCAGACACTATCACTACTATAACTATAACCAGTCACCACCATTACTATAACTATAACCAGTCACTACCATTACTACTGTAGACACTACCACTACTATAACTATAACCAGTCACTACCATTACTACTGTAGACACTACCACTACTATAACTATAACCAGTCACTACCATTACTACTGTAGACACTACCACTACTATAACTATAACCAGTCACTACCATTACTACTGTAGACACTACCACTACTATAACTATAACCAGTCACTACCATTACTACTGTAGACACTACCACTACTATAACTATAACCAGTCACCACCACTACTACTGTAGACACTACCACTACTATAACTATAACCAGTCACTACCATTACTACTGTAGACACTACCCCTACTATAACTATAACCAGACACTATCACTACTATAACTATAACCAGTCACTGCCATTACTATAAAAGTAACCAATCACTACCATTACTACTGCAGACACTACCATTACTATAACTATAACCAGTCAATACCACTACCACTACTATAACCAGTCACTACCACTACTATAACTATAACCAGTCACTACCATTACTACTGCAGACACTACCACTACTATAACTATAACCAGTCACTACCACTACTATAACTATAACCAGTCACCACCACTACTACTGTAGACAATACCACTACTATAACTATAACCAGTCACTACCACTACTATAACTATAACCAGTCACTACCACTACTATAACTATAACCAGTCACTACCATTACTACTGTAGACACTACCACTACTATAACTATAACCAGTCACTACCACTACTATAACCAGACACTACCACTACTATAACTATAACCAGTCACTACCATTACTACTGTAGACATTACCACTACTATAACTATAACCAGTCACTACCACTACTATAACTATAACCAGTCACTACCACTTCTATAACTATAACCAGTCACTACCATTACTATAACCAGTCACTACCACTACTATAACTATAACCAGTCACTACCACTACTATAACTATAACCAGTCACTACCATTACTACTGTAGTCACCACCACTACTATAACTATAACCAGTCACTACCACTACTATAACCAGTCACTACCATTACTACTTCAGACTCTACCACTACTATAACCAGTCACTACCACTACTATAACTATAACCAGTCACTACCACTACTATAACTATAACCAGTCACTACCATTACTACTGTAGACACTACCACTACTATAACTATAACCAGTCACTACCACTAGTATAACTATAACCAGTCACTACCACTACTATAACTATAACCAGTCACTACCATTACTACTGCAGACACTACCACTACTATAACTATAACCAGTCACTACCACTACTATAACCAGTCACTACCACTACTATAACTATAACCAGTCACTACCATTACTACTGCAGACACTACCACTACTATAACTATAACCAGTCACTACCACTACTATAACTATAACCAGTCACTACCATTACTATAACTATAACCAGTCACCACCATTACTACTGCAGACACTACCACTACTATAACTATAACCAGTCACTACCACTACTATAACTATAACCAGTCACTACCATTACTATAACTATAACCAGTCACTACCATTACTATAACTATAACCAGTCACTACCACTACTATAACTATAACCAGTCACTACCACTACTATAACTATAACCAGTCACTACCATTACTACTGCAGACACTACCACTACTATAACTATAACCAGTCACTACCACTACTATAACTATAACCAGTCACTACCATTACTATAACTATAACCAGTCACCACCATTACTACTGCAGACACTACCACTACTATAACCAGTCACTACCATTACTATAACTATAACCAGTCACTTCCATTACTACTGTAGACACTACCACTACTATAACCAGTCACTACCACTACTATAACTATAACCAGTCACTACCACTACTATAACTATAACCAGTCACTACCATTACTAGTGCAGACACTACCACTACTATAACTATAACCAGTCACTACCACTACTATAACCAGTCACTACTAAACTATAACTATAACCAGTCACTACCACTACTATAACTATAACCAGTCACTACCACTACTATAACTATAACCAGTCACTACCATTACTACTGTAGACACTACCACTACTATAACTATAACCAGTCACTACCATTACTATAACTATAACCAGTCACCACCATTACTACTGCAGACACTACCACTACTATAACTATAACCAGTCAATACCACTACTATAACGGATAACCAGTCACTACCACTACTATAACTATAACCAGTCACTACCACTACTATAACTATAACCAGTCACTACCATTACTACTGTAGTCACTACCACTGCTATAACTATAACCAGTCACTACAACTACTATAACTATAAAACAGTCAATACCATTACTATAACTATAACCAGTCACTACCACTACTATAAATATAACCAGTCACTACCACTACTATAACTATAACCAGTCACTACCATTACTACTGTAGTCACTACCACTACCATAACTATAACGCAGACACTTACCACTACTATAACCAGTCACTACCATTCTACTGTAGACACTACCACTACTATAACTATAACCAGTCACTACCACTACTATAACCGGTCACTGCCATTACTACAACTATAACCAGTCACTACCACTACTATAACTAGTAACCATTCACTACCATTACTATAACTATAACCAGTCACTACCATTACTACCGTAGACACTACCACTACTATAACTATAACCAGTCACTACCAATCCTATAAATATAACCAGTCACTACCACTACTATAACTATAACCAGTCACTACCATTACTACTGTAGACACTACTACTACTATAACTATAACCAGTCACTACCACTACTATAACTATAACCCAGTCACCACCATTACTATAACTATAACCAGTCACTACCATTACTAATGCAGACACTACCACTATTCTATAACTATAACCCAGACACTACCACTACTATAACTATAACCAGTCACTACCATTACTACTGCAGACACTACCACTACTATAACTATAACCCAGTCACTATCACTACTATAACTATAACCAGTCACTACCATTACTAATGCAGACACTACCACTACTATAACTATAACCAGTCACTACCACTACTATAACTATAACCAGACACTACCATTACTACTGTAGACACTACCACTACTATAACTATAACCAGTCACTACCATTACTACTGCAGACACTACCACTACTATAACTATAACCAGACACTACCACTACTATAACCAGTCACTATCACTACTATAACTATAACCAGTTACTACCACTACTATAACTATAACCAGTCACTATCACTACTATAACTATAACCAGTCACTACCATTACTAATGCAGACACTACCACTACTATAACTATAACCAGTCACTACCACTACTATAACTATAACCCAGTCACTACCAATACTATAACTATAACCAGTCACTACCACTACTATAAATATAACCAGTCACTACCATTACTACTGCAGACACTACCACTACTATAACTATAACCAGTCACTACCACTACTATAACCAGTCACTGCCATTACTATAACTATAACCAGTCACTACCATTACTACTGTAGACACTACCACTACTATAACTATAACCAGTCACTACCATTACTACTGCAGACACTACCACTACTATAACTATAACCAGTCACTACCACTACTATAACCAGTCAACACCACTACTATAACTATAACCAGTCACTACCATTACTACTGTAGACACTACCCTACTATTAACTATAACCAGTCGCTACCATTACTACTGCAGACACTACACTACTATAACTATAACCAGTCACTATCACTACTATAACTATAACTATACCAGTCACTACAACTACTATAACTATAACCAGTCACTACCACTACTACTGTAGACACTACCACTACTATAACTATACTAGTCACTACTACTACTATAACTATAACCAGTCACTACCACTACTACTGTAGACACTACCACTACTATAACTATAACCAGTCACTACTACTACTATAACTATAACCAGTCACTACCACTACTATAACTATAACCAGACACTATCACTACTATAACTATAACCAGTCACTATCACTACTATAACTATAACCAGTCACTACCACTACTATAACTATAACCAGTCACTATCACTTACTATAACTATAACCAGTCCTACCATTACTAATGCACACTACCACTACTATAACTATAACCAGTCACTACCATTACTACTGTAGACACTACCACTACTATAACTATAACCAGTCACTACCACTACTATAACCAGTCACTGCCATTACTATAACTATAACCAGTCACTACCATTACTACTGTAGACACTACCACTACTATAACTATAACCAGTCACTATCACTACTATAACTATAACCAGTCACTACCATTACTATAACTATAACCAGTCACTACCATTACTACTGTAGACACTACCACTACTATAACTATAACCAGTCACTACCACTACTATAACCAGTCACTGCCATTACTATAACTATAACCCAGTCACTACCACTACTATAACTATAACCAGTCACTACCACTACTATAACTATAAACAGTCAATACCATTACTATAACTATAACCAGTCACTACCACTAATATAAATATAACCAGTCACTACCACTACTATAACTATAACCAGTCACTACCATTACTACTGTAGTCACTACCACTACCATAACTATAACCAGACACTAACACTACTATAACCAGTCACTACCATTACTACTGTAGAGACTACCACTACTATAACTATAACCAGTCACTACCACTACTATAACCAGTCACTGCCATTACTACAACTATAACCAGTCACTACCACTACTATAACTATAACCATTCACTACCATTACTATAACTATAACCAGTCACTACCATTACTACTGTAGACACTACCACTACTATAACTATAACCAGTCACTACCAATACTATAAATATAACCAGTCACTACCACTACTATAACTATAACCAGTCACTACCATTACTACTGTAGTCACTACCACTGCTATAACTATAACCAGTCACTACAACTACTATAACTATAAACAGTCAATACCATTACTATAACTATAACCAGTCACTACCACTACTATAAATATAACCAGTCACTACCACTACTATAACTATAACCAGTCACTACCATTACTACTGTAGTCACTACCACTACCATAACTATAACCAGACACTACCACTACTTAACCAGTCACTACCATTACTACTGTAGACACTACCACTACTATAACTATAACCAGTCACTACCACTACTATAACCAGTCACTGCCATTACTACAACTATAACCAGTCACTACCACTACTATAACTATAACCATTCACTACCATTACTATAACTATAACCAGTCACTACCATTACTACTGTAGACACTACCACTACTATAACTATAACCAGTCACTACCAATACTATAAATATAACCAGTCACTACCACTACTATAACTATAACCAGTCACTACCATTACTACTGTAGACACTACTACTACTATAACTATAACCAGTCACTACCACTACTATAACTATAACCAGTCACCACCATTACTATAACTATAACCAGTCACTACCATTACTAATGCAGACACTACCACTACTATAACTATAACCAGACACTACCACTACTATAACTATAACCAGTCACTACCATTACTACTGCAGACACTACCACTACTATAACTATAACCAGTCACTATCACTACTATAACTATAACCAGTCACTACCATTACTAATGCAGACACTACCACTACTATAACTATAACCAGTCACTACCACTACTATAACTATAACCAGACACTACCATTACTACTGTAGACACTACCACTACTATAACTATAACCAGTCACTACCATTACTACTGCAGACACTACCACTACTATAACTATAACCAGACACTACCACTACTATAACCAGTCACTATCACTACTATAACTATAACCAGTTACTACCACTACTATAACTATAACCAGTCACTATCACTACTATAACTATAACCAGTCACTACCATTACTAATGCAGACACTACCACTACTATAACTATAACCAGTCACTACCACTACTATAACTATAACCAGTCACTACCAATACTATAACTATAACCAGTCACTACCACTACTATAAATATAACCAGTCACTACCATTACTACTGCAGACACTACCACTACTATAACTATAACCAGTCACTACTCCTACTATAACCAGTCACTGCCATTACTATAACTATAACCAGTCACTACCATTACTACTGTAGACACTACCACTACTATAACTATAACCAGTCACTACCATTACTACTGCAGACACTACCACTACTATAACTTAACCAGTCACTACCACTACTATAACCAGTCACCACCACTACTATAACTATAACCAGTCACTACCATTACTACTGTAGACACTACCACTACTATAACTATAACCAGTCACTACCATTACTACTGCAGACACTACCACTACTATAACTATAACCAGTCACTATCACTACTATAACTATAACTATAACCAGTCACTACAACTACTATAACTATAACCAGTCACTACCACTATACTACTGTAGACACTACCACTACTATAACTATAACCAGTCACTACTACTACTATAACTATAACCAGTCACTACCACTACTACTGTAGACACTACCACTACTATAACTATAACCAGTCACTACTACTACTATAACTATAACCAGTCACTACCACTACTATAACTATAACCAGACACTATCACTACTATAACTATAACCAGTCACTATCACTCTATAACTATAACCAGTCACTACCACTACTATAACTATAACCAGTCACTATCACTACTATAACTATAACCAGTCACTGCCATTACTAATGCACACTACCATACATAACTATAACCAGTCACTACCATTACTACTGTAGACACTACCACTACTATAACTATAACCAGTCACTACCACTACTATAACCAGTCACTGCCATTACTATAACTATAACCAGTCACTACCATTACTACTGTAGACACTACCACTACTATAACTATAACCAGTCACTATCACTACTATAACTATAACCAGTCACTACCATTACTATAACTATAACCAGTCACTACCATTACTACTGTAGACACTACCACTACTATAACTATAACCAGTCACTACCACTACTATAACCAGTCACTGCCATTACTATAACTATAACCAGTCACTACCACTACTATAACTATAACCAGTCACTACCACTACTATAACTATAAACAGTCAATACCATTACTATAACTATAACCAGTCACTACCACTACTATAAATATAACCAGTCACTACCACTACTATAACTATAACCAGTCACTACCATTACTACTGTAGTCACTACCACTACCATAACTATAACCAGACACTACCACTACTATAACCAGTCACTACCATTACTACTGTAGACACTACCACTACTATAACTATAACCAGTCACTACCACTACTATAACCAGTCACTGCCATTACTACAACTATAACCAGTCACTACCACTACTATAACTATAACCATTCACTACCATTACTATAACTATAACCAGTCACTACCATTACTACTGTAGACACTACCACTACTATAACTATAACCAGTCACTACCAATACTATAAATATAACCAGTCACTACCACTACTATAACTATAACCAGTCACTACCATTACTACTGTAGTCACTACCACTGCTATAACTATAACCAGTCACTACAACTACTATAACTATAAACAGTCAATACCATTACTATAACTATAACCAGTCACTACCACTACTATAAATATAACCAGTCACTACCACTACTATAACTATAACCAGTCACTACCATTACTACTGTAGTCACTACCACTACCATAACTATAACCAGACACTACCACTACTATAACCAGTCACTACCATTACTACTGTAGACACTACCACTACTATAACTATAACCAGTCACTACCACTACTATAACCAGTCCCTGCCATTACTACAACTATAACCAGTCACTTCCACTACTATAACTATAACCATTCACTACCATTACTATAACTATAACCAGTCACTACCATTACTACTGTAGACACTACCACTACTATAACTATAACCAGTCACTACCAATACTATAAATATAACCAGTCACTACCACTACTATAACTATAACCAGTCACTACCATTACTACTATAGACACTACTACTACTATAACTATAACCAGTCACTACCACTACTATAACTATAACCAGTCACCACCATTACTATAACTATAACCAGTCACTACCATTACTAATGCAGACACTACCACTACTATAACTATAACCAGACTACCACTACTATAACTATAACCAGTCACTACCATTACTACTGCAGACACTACCACTACTATAACTATAACCAGTCACTATCACTACTATAACTATAACCAGTCACTACCATTACTAATGCAGACACTACCACTACTATAACTAAGTAACCAGTCACTACCACTACTATAACTATAACCAGACACTACCATTACTACTGTAGACACTACCACTACTATAACTATAACCAGTCACTACCATTACTACTGCAGACACTACCACTACTATAACTATAACCAGACACTACCACTACTATAACCAGTCACTATCACTACTATAACTATAACCAGTTACTACCACTACTATAACTATAACCAGTCACTATCACTACTATAACTATAACCAGTCACTACCATTACTAATGCAGACACTACCACTACTATAACTATAACCAGTCACTACCACTACTATAACTATAACCAGTCACTACCAATACTATAACTATAACCAGTCACTACCACTACTATAAATATAACCAGTCACTACCATTACTACTGCAGACACTACCACTACTATAACTATAACCAGTCACTACCACTACTATAACCAGTCACTGCCATTACTATAACTATAACCAGTCACTACCATTACTACTGTAGACACTACCACTACTATAACTATAACCAGTCACTACCATTACTACTGCAGACACTACCACTACTATAACTATAACCAGTCACTACCACTACTATAACCAGTCACCACCACTACTATAACTATAACCAGTCACTACCATTACTACTGTAGACACTACCACTACTATAACTATAACCAGTCACTACCATTACTACTGCAGACACTACCACTACTATAACTATAACCAGTCACTATCACTACTATAACTATAACTATAACCAGTCACTACAACTACTATAACTATAACCAGTCACTACCACTACTACTGTAGACACTACCACTACTATAACTATAACCAGTCACTACTACTACTATAACTATAACCAGTCACTACCACACTACTGTAGACAACCACTACTATAACTATAACCAGTCACTACTACTACTATAACTATAACCAGTCACTACCACTACTATAACTATAACCAGACACTATCACTACATAACTATAACCAGTCACTATCACTACTATAACTATAACCAGTCACTACCACTACTATAACTATAACCAGTCACTATCACTACTATAACTATAACCAGTCACTACCATTACTAATGCCACCACTACCACTACTATAACTATAACCAGTCACTACCATTACTACTGTAGACACTACCACTACTATAACTATAACCAGATCACTACCACTACTATAACCAGTCACTGCCATTACTATAACTATAACCAGTCACTACCATTACTACTGTAGACACTACCACTACTATAACTATAGCCAGTCACTATCACTACTATAACTATAACCAGTCACTACCATTACTATAACTATAACCAGTCACTACCATTACTGCTGTAGACACTACCACTACTATAACTATAACCAGTCACTACCACTACTGTACAGTCACTGCCATTACTATAACTATAGCCAGTCCACTACCACTACTATAACTATAGCTCAGTCACTACCACTACTATAACTATAAACCAGTCACTGCCACTACTATAACTATAACCAGTCACTACCACTACTATAACTATAACCAGTCACTACCGCTACTATAACTATAACCAGTCACTACCATTACTACTGTAGACACTACCACTACTATAACTATAACCAGTCACTACCATTACTAGTGCAGACACTACCACTACTATAACTATAACCAGTCACTACCACTACTATAACTATAACCAGTCACTACCATTACTGCTGTAGACACTACCACTACTATAACTATAACCAGTCACTACCACTACTATAACTATAACCAGTCACTACCATTACTACTGTAGACACTACTACTATAACTATAACCAGTCACTACACTACTATAACTATAACCAGTCACCACCATTACTATAACTGTAACCAGTCACTACCATTACTACTGCAGACACTACCACTACTATAACTATAACCAGTCACTATCACTACTATAACTATAACCAGTCACTACCACTACTATAACTATAACCAGTCACTACCACTACTATAACCAGTCACTACCATTACTACTGTAGACACTACCACTACTATAACTATAACCAGTCACTACCACTACTATAACTATAGCCAGTCACTACCTTTACTACTGTATAATAATAAATATAAATATAATATGCCATTTAGCGGGCGGCTTTTATCCGCGACTTACAGTCATGCGTGCATACATTTTTTTGTATATGGGTGGTCGGATCGAACCCACTACCTTGGCGTTACAAGCGCCGTGCTTCCAGCTGAGCTACAGAGGACCACACTAACACTACTACTACTATAACCAGTCACTATCACTACTATAACTATAACCAGTCACCACCATTACTCTAACTATAACCAGTCACTACCATTACTAATGCAGACACTACCACTACTATAACTATAACAAGTCACTACCATTACTGCTGCACTACCACTACCACTACTATAACTATAACCAGTCACTATCACTACTATAACTATAACCCAGTCACTACCACTACTATAACTATAACCAGTCACTACCACTACTATAACTATAACCAGTCACTACCACTACTATAACTATAACCAGTCACTACCACTACTATAACTATAACCAGTCACTATCCACTACTATAGCTATAACCAGTCACTACCACTACTATAACTATAACCAGTCACTACCACTACTATAACTATAGCCAGTCACTACCACTACTATACTATAACCAGTCACTACCACTACTATAACCAGTCACTACCATTACTATACCTATAACCAGTCCACTACCACTACTATAACTATAACCAGTCACTATCACTACTATAACTATAACCAGTCACTACCACTACTATAACTATAACCAGACACTACCACTACTATAACTATAACCAGTCACTACCACTACTATAACTATAACCAGTCACTACCACTACTATAACTATAACCAGTCACTATCACTACTATAACTATAACCAGTCACTACCACTACTATAACTATAACCAGACACTACCACTACTATTACTTATTTCACAACCATACATACTTTAAACAAGCTAGGAAGCACACCACATTTCCTTCAGCTTAAATGTCCTGTTCAGTGATCACCATTAGCTTAAATAGTTAATGTATGAGATAGACCTACAGCTAGCTATCAGTTGGTCTACATTCAAACCTAATCTACATAGTTCAACTACCACAAAAATACTTTTACAGAGCTGTCATCACTAGATGCACCATTATATTTCTCTTCCCAAATAAAAAGCCTAAAACTTTCTAATCATTACATTACTTTTTAAATTTCTACCATTATGACAAAAAATACTTCACTAGACAGAGCTGTTTTTAGTAACCCATCAACTGCCTCTCTTTATAGATACAGTAAGTCACCTCAAAATCTAGCAGATACATTAGTTAGAAACAACAGCTGTACATTCCAATAAAAGCGACATCACGTTTTGAAGTTCAGTTTCCTTGCTTTGTCTAACAACACTATCATGAATCTTGCAAATACGTTTTGTGGGTCAGAGTGCAGTATTTGTTCCATTTCAAAGCACAAACGTTTGTAGCATGTTTCTCACACTGGCTTTAGCCTTCAAGTTCACCCTCTTCACATTTCACCCGATCACTGTAGTTTTAGACACTGACCACAACTACTGACCACAGCCACACAACTACTGACCACAACCACACAACTACTGACCACAACCACACAACTACTGACCACAACCACACAACTACTGACCACAACCACACAACTACTGGCCACAACTACCCAACTACTGAAACACAACCACTGAAACACAACCACACAACTACTGACCACAACTACTGTGCCCAACAAAGCGAAGGTAAACTGCCTAAATGACTGCCGCCGTAGATTCACACGCCTTAGCCATGAAGTGCTTTGAAAGGCAGGTCATGGCTAACATCAACACCATCATCCCGGAAACCCTAGACCCACTCCAGTTAGCATATCGCCCCAACAGATCCACAGATGATGCAATCTCAAATCGCACTCCACACTGCCCTTTCACACCTGGACAAAAGTTAACCTTGTGAGAATGCTGTTCATTGACTACAGCTCAGCGTTCAACACCATAGTGCCCTCTAAGCTCATCACTAAGCTAAGGACCCTGGGACTAAACACCTCCCTCTGCAACTGGATCCTGGACTTCCTGATGGGACGCCCCCAGTTGTAGGGTAGGTAACAACACATCTGCCACGCTGATCCTCAGCACTGGGGCCCATCAGGGGTGCGTGCTCAGTCCCCTCCTGTACTCCCTGATCACCCACGATTGCGTGGCCAAGCCACGATTCAACACCATCATTACGTTTGTGACGACACAACAGTGGTAGGCCTGATCACCGACGATGATGAGACAGCCCCTGGAGGGAGGAGGTCAGAGACCTGGCCGTGTGGTGCCAGGATAACAACCTCTCCCTCAATGTGAACAAGACAAAGGAGCTGATCGTGGACACGGGAGCGGAGGACCGAGCACGCCCCCATTCTCATCGCCGGGGCTGTAGTGGAGCGGGTCGAGAGTTCCATGTTCCTTGGTGTCCACATCACCAGCGAACTATCATGGTCCAAACACACCAAGACAGTCATGAGAGGGCATGACAACACCTTCTCCCCCTCAGGAGACTGAAAAAGATTTGGCATGGGTCCTCAGATCCTCAAAAAAGTTCTACAGCTGCATCAGTGAGAGTATCATGACCGGTTGCATCACCGCCTGGTATGGCAACTGCTCGAGCCTCCGACCGCAAGGCGCTACAGAGGGTAGTGCGTGCGGCCCAGTACATCTGGGGCCAAGCTCCTGCCATCCAGGACCTCTATACTAGGCGGTCATTATTGTTATTTTATTGTGTTACTTCTTATTAAATGTTGTACTTTAGTTTATTAAGTCAATATTTTCTTAACTCTCTTTTCATAAAACTGCATTTGTTGGTTAAGGGCTTGTAAATAAGCATTTCACGGTAAGGTCTACACCTGTTGTATTCGGTGCATGTGACAAATAAAATGTGATGTGATTTCACTCAACTACTGAACACAACTATTGACCACAACTCCCGACCACAACCACACAACTACTGACCACAACTACTGACTACAACTAGAGACCACAACCACACAACTACTGACCACAACTACTGACCACAATCACTGACCACAACCACACAACAACTGACCACAACTACTGACTACAACTAGAGAACACAACCACACAACTACTGACCAAAACTACTGACCACAATCACTGACCACAACCACACAACAACTGACCACAACCACACAAGCAATTGCGTCCAGGGTTTATTTTGTAAATGAGCTTTTATTACACATTGCCCAGACATTATGGTTATCTCAGAGACCTACGCTGAATAATTTGATTATGGTTAAGGGACGTTGCCATTACGGGCTACAACATTTTCAGATGTGATAGACTAAAACAAGGGGGGGGGTGGCTATTTATTTCAATCTTCTCTTATGGCATCTCTTAGCATCTGGGGCGGCAGGGAGCTTAGTGGGTAAGAGCGTTGTGCCAGTAACCGAAAGGTCACTGGTTCTAATCCCCGAGCCGACTAGGTGAAAAATCTGTCGATGTGTCCCCTTGAGCAAGGCACTTAACCCTAATTGTCTGTAGAGTCGCTCTGGATAAGAGCGTCTGCTGAATGACTAAAATGTAAATGTAAATCTCTGTCCCCAAAATGTGAGCTGTTGGTTATAAAAGTGTCCATAAGCCAAAAATATGCATATATTTATTGCTGCAGTCTACCCCCGCCCCCCAGCCCCCCAGCCAGCCACTTGGCGGAGGCTGTTGGTATTATTTCAGATTATTTAAAACCCTTTCTGGTATCTGAACTGATCCTGAGGCCCATTGTCGTGCCATTTATCCGCTGCCATCACCTCATGTTTCAGCATGATAATGTACGGCCCCATGTCGCAAGGATCTGTACACAATTCCTGGAAGCTGACAATGTCCCAGTTCTTCAGTAATAGTATGCTAATGCTAATATAATTATGCTAATAATATACTCCTCTCTGTTGATCCTCTGTCCTCCTCTCTCCTCTCCTCCTTCTTCAGTAATAGTGTAATAATAATAATAATAATAATAATAATAGTAATAGTAATTATAGTAATAATAATAATATAAATAATATAATAATAATAGTAATAGTAATAATAGTAATTGTAATAGTAATAATAGTAATTGTAATAATAATAATAGTAATAGTAATTATATCAATATTAATAATAATATAAATAATATAATAATAGCAATAGTAATTATATCAATAATAATAATAATATAAATAATATAATAATAATAGTAATAGTAATAATAATAATAGTAATAATAGTAATATTAATAGTAATAACAATAGTAATAGTCATAATAATAGTAATAGTAACAGTAATAATAATAATAATAGTAACAGTAATAATAATAGTAAGAGTAACATTAATAATAATAGTAATAGAATAATAATAGTAATATTAATAATAATAGTAATATTAATAATAATAGTAATAACACAAGTAATATTAATAATAATAGTAATAGTAACAGTAATAATAATAGTAATAGTAACATTAATAATAATAGTAATAGTAATAATAATAGTAATATTAATAGTAATAGTAATAATAATAGTAATATTAATAATAATAGTAATAATACACGTAATATTAATAATAATAGTAATAGTAACAGTAATAATAATAGTAATAGTAACATTAATAATAATAGTAATATAAATAATAATAGTAATATTAATAATAATAGTAATAATACAAGTAATATTAATAATAATAGTAATAGTAACAGTGATAATAATAGTAATAGTAACATTAATAATAATAGTAATAGTAATAATAGTAATAGTAATAAGTAATATTAATAATAATAGTAATAATACAAGCAATATTAATAATAATAATAGTAATAATAAAAGATTAATAATAATAATAATAGTAACAGTAATAATAATAGTAATAATAATAATAGTAATAATAGTAATAATAGTAATAGTAATATTAATAATAATAGTAATAGTAATAGTAATAATAGTAATAATAATAGTAATAATAATAATAGTAATAATAGTAATAGTAAGGGCTACAGCTTATCATGAGCTATTCTAACTCAGCAGAACCTTGAGACTTCCATAATATTAAGAGATTGAGCACCAGTTGTTGTTAACAAAGAGACACACTCTACCTCCTCTGAGCTCCTCTGACCATACCCACCATTCTTGTCCTGCTGATGTATAGAAAAACCAGCTAGATTTATATTTACATTACAGTTCATCAGATCACGTTAATAGGATAGTCTCGTCCAGAGCTCATCCAGTTTATTCTCCAGTGATTGATGGTAGAGGCGATTTATCCACTCTCATCAGGCATGTCAGCCTCTATATCACAGTCTCCTCCTTCTTCGAGGTGTCGGGGATGTGGGCCTGGTCGGATAATCAATATGTCTATCGCCTCTGACTCATTGAAGTAGAAGTTCTCGTCCAAATCTAGGTTAGTGATAGCTATTCTGAAGTCCAGAAGCTCTTTTAGGTCATAGGAAAGCGATGGCACAGTTGGTCAGGAGTAAACGGTCGCTATTCACTGCAGCACCATTCTCTCTACTTCCTTTTCAACTTAAATTTTAGGAATATAAATGTAACTTTCAATATTAATTTCCCAAGGTAAAAACTGCTGAATTAGTCCAAAAAACGTGCTGTGATTTATTTATTTTGATAATATACCAGAAATCACCAAAACTTTTGTGAATAATCACCAGCAATGGAAATAAAATGATATGCCAACATTACTGGACTAACAAACTGGCCGACTAACCTTTTCAGGAACATCAGTATCTCGGCTGTGGGCTTGGGTAGCACCAGCAGATCGTTTCATCTTCTTTATCCTGTGTCAAACACATTTATTCAGTGAGTCTAAATTATTAATATTAGCTGCTGTCTGCATGATTGCATCAACCTAGCTAGCTAGGTTACTAAAGCTAATGTTAGTATACTGAACAAAAAACCAACGCAACATGCAATAATTTCAACAATTTTACTGAGTTAGAGTTTATATAAGGAAATCAGTTAATTGAAATGAATTCATTAGGCGCTAATCTATGGATTTACAGTCGTGGTCAAAAGTTTAAAGAATGACAAGTATTGGTCTTCACAAAGTTTGCTGCTTCAGTGTTATGAGATATTTTAGTCAGATGTTACTATGGTATACTGAAGTATAATTACAAGCATTCCATAAGTGTCAAAGGCTTTTATTGACAATTACATTAAGTTTATGCAAAGAGTCAATCAATATTTGCAGTGTTGACCCTTCTTTTTCAAGACCTCTGCAATCCGCTCTGGCATGCTGTCAATTAACTTCTGAACCACATCCTGACTGATGGCAGCCCATTCTTGCATAATCAATGCTTGGAGTTTGTCAGAATTTGTGGGTTTTTGTTTGTCCACCTGCCTCTTGAGGATCGACCACAAGTTCTCAATGGGATTAAGGTCTGGGGAGTTTCCTGGCCATGGACCCAAAAGTTCGATGATTTGTTCCCCGAGCCACTTAGTTTCCTTATGACATTGTTCGTCACCAAACTGTTCTTGGATGGTTGGGAGAAGTTGCTCTTGGAGGATGTGTTGGTACCATTCTTTATTCATGGCTGTGTTCTTAGGCAAAATTGTGAGTGAGCCCACTCCCTTGGCTGAGAAGCAACCCCACACATGAATGGTCTCAGGATGCTATACTGTTGGCATGACACAGGACTGATGGTAGCGCTCACCTTATCTTCTCCGGACAAGCTTTTTTCCGGATGCCCCAAACAATCAGAAAGGGGATTCATCAGAGAAAATGACTTTACCCCAGTCCTCAGCAGTCCAATCCTTTTGCAGAATATAAGTCTATCCCTGATGTTTTTCCTGGAGAGAAGTGGCTTCTTTGCTGCCCTTCTTGACACCAGGCCATCCTCCGAAAGTCTTCACCTCACTGTGCGTGCAGATGCACTCACACCTGCCTGCTGCCATTCCTGAGCAAGCTCTGCACAGGTGGTGCCCCGATCCCGCAGCTTTAGGAGAAGCCTAAAGCCTCCTTAGAATAATATAATATGCCATTTAGCAGATGCTTTTATCCAAAGCGACTTACAGTCATGTGTGCATACATTTTTACGTATGGGTGGTCCCGGGGATCGAACCCACTACCCTGGCGTTACAAGCGCCATGCTCTACCAATTGAGCTACAGAGACCACAACAATTGAACCTCTCTCCTTGAAGTTCTTGATGATCCAATAAATGGTTGATTTAGGTGCAATCTAACTAGCCGCAATATCCTTGCCTGTGAAGCCCTTTTTGTGCAAAGCAATGATGACGGCATGTGTTTCCTTGCAGGTAACCATGGTTAACAGAGGAAGAACAATGATTTCAAGCACCACCCTCCTTTTAAAGCTTCCAGTCTGTTATTCTAACTCAATCAGCATGACAGAGTGATCTCCAGCCTTGTCCTTGTCAACACTCTCACCTGTGTTAACGAGAGAATCACTGACATGATGTACGCTGGTCCTTTTGTGGCAGGGCTGAAATGCAGTGGAAATGTTTTTTAGGATTAAGTTCATTTTCATGGCAAAGAGGGACTTTGCAATTAATTGCTATTCATCTGATCACTCTTCATAACATTCTGGAGTATATGCAAATTGCCATCATAAAAACTGAGGCAGCAGACTTTGTGAAAATTAATATTTGTGTCATTCTCAAAACTTTTGACCACGACTGTACATGACTGGGAAAGAAAGTATTTAGTCAGCCACCAATTGTGCAAGTTCTCCCACTTAAAAAAAGATGAGAGAGGCCTGTAAGTTTCATCATAGAGTACACGTCAACTATGACAGACAAATTGAGAAGAAGAAAAAAATCCAGAAAATCACATTGTAGGATTTTTTATGAATTTATTTGCAAATTATGGTGGAAAATCAGTATTTGGTCACCTACAAACAAGCAAGATTTCTGGCTCTCACAGACCTGTAACTTCTTCTTTAAGAGGCTCCTCTGTCCTCCACTCGTTACCTGTATTAATGGCACCTGTTTGAACTTGTTATCAGTATAAAAAGACACCTGTCCACAACCTCAAAACAGTCACACTCCAAACTCCACTATGGCCAAGACCAAAGAGCTGTCAAAGGACACCAGAAACAAAATTGTAGACCTGCACCAGGCTGGGAAGACTGAATCTGTAATAGGTAAGCAGCTTGGTTTGAAGAAATCAACTGTGGGAGCAATTATTAGGAAATGGAAGACATACAAGACACACTGATAATCTCCCTCGATCTGGGGGCTCCACGCAGATCTCACCCTGTGGGGGTCAAAATGATCACAAGAACGGTGAGCAAAAATCCCAGAACCACACGGGGGGGACCTAGTGAATGACCTGCAGAGAGCTGGGACCAAAGTAACAAAGCCTACCATCAGTAACACACTACGCCGCCAGGGACTCAAATCCTGCAGTGCCAGACGTGTCCACCTGCTTAAGCCAGTACATGTCCAGGCCGTCTGAAGTTTGCTAGAGTGCATTTGGATGATCCAGAGGAGGATTGGGAGAATGTCATATGGTCAGATGAAACCAAAATAGAACTTTTTGGTAAAAACTCAACTCGTCGTGTTTGGAGGACAAAGAATGCTGAGTTGCATCCAAAGAACACCATACCTACTGTGAAGCATGGGGGTGGAAACATCATGCTTTGGGGCTGTTTTTCTGCAAAGGGACCAGGACGACTGATCCGTGTAAAGGAAAGAATGAATGGGGCCGTGTATCGTGAGATTGAGTGAAAACCTCCTTCCATCAGCAAGGGCATTGAAGATGAAACGTGGCTGGGTCTTTCAGCATGACAATGATCCCAAACACACCACCCGGGCAACAAAGGAGTGGCTTCGTAAGAAGCATTTCAAGGTCCTGGAGTGGCCTAGCCAGTCTCCAGATCTCAACCCCATAGAAAATCTTTGGAGGGAGTTGAAAGTCTGTGTTGCCCAGCGACAGCCCCAAAACATCACTGCGCTAGAGGAGATCTGCATGGAGGAATGGGCCAAAATACCAGCAACAGTGTGTGAAAACCTTGTGAAGACTTACAGAAAACGTTTGACCTGTGTCATTGCCAACAAAGGGTATATAACAAAGTATTGAGAAACTTTTGTTATTGACCAAATACTTATTTTCCACCATAATTTGCAAATAAATTCATAAAAAAATCCTACAATGTGATTCTCTGGATTTTTTTTTCCTCATTTTGTCTGTCATAGTTGACGTTCATCTTTTTAAGTGGAAGAACTTGCACAATTGGTGGCTGACTAAATACTTTTTTCCCCCACTGTATGTGTATATATATATGAATATATATATGTGTATATATATGAATATATATATATATATATACAGTGGGGAGAACAAGTATTTGATACACTGCTGATTTTGCAGGTTTTCCTACTTACAAAGCATGTAGAGGTCTGTAATTTTTATCATAGGTACACTTCAACTGTGAGAGACGGAATGTAAAACAAAAATCCAGAAAATCACATTGTATGATTTTTAAGTAATTAATTTGCATTTTATTGCATGACATAAGTATTTGATCACCTACCAACCAGTAAGAATTCCAGCTCTCACAGACCTGTTAGTTTTTCTTTAAGAAGCCCTCCTGTTCTCCACTCATTACCTGTATTAACTGCACCTGTTTGAACTCGTTACCTGTATAAAAGACACCTGTCCACACACTCAATCAAACAGACTCCAACCTCTCCACAATGGCCAAGACCAGAGAGCTGTGTAAGGACATCAGGGATAAAATTGTAGACCTGCACAAGGCTGGGATGGGCTACATGACAATAGGCAAGCAGCTTGGTGAGAAGGCAACAACTGTTGGCGCAATTATTAGAAAATGGAAGAAGTTCAAGATGACGGTCAATCCCCTCGGTCTGGGGGCTCCATGCAGATCTCACCTCGTGGGGCATCAATGATCATGAGGAAGGTGAGGATCAGCCCAGAACCACACGGCAGGACCTGGTCAATGACCTGAACAGAGCTGGGACCACAGTCTCAAAGAAAAGCATTAGTAACACACTACGCCGTCATGGAATAAAATCCTGCAGTGCACGCAAGGTTCCCCTGCTCAAGCCAGCGCATGTCCAGGCCCGTCTGAAGTTTGCCAATGACCATCTGGATGATCCAGAGGAGGAATGGGAGAAGGTCATGTGGTCTGATGAGACAAAAATAGAGCTTTTTGGTCTAAACTCCACTGCGCCGTGTTTGGAGGAAGAAGAAGGATGAGTACAACCCCAAGAACACCATCCCAACCGTGAAGCATGGAGGTGGAAACATCATTCTTTGGGGATGCTTTTCTGCAAAGGGGACAGGACAACTGCACCGTATTGAGGGGAGGATGGATGGGGCCATGTATCGCGAGATCTTGGCCAACAACCTCCTTCCCTCAGTAAGAGCATTGAAGATGGGTCGTGGCTGGGTCTTCCAGCATTACAACGACCCGAAACACACAGCCAGGGCAACTAAGGGGTGGCTCCGTAGAAGCATCTCAAGGTCCTGGGTGGCCTAGCCAGTCCCCAGACCTGAACCCAATAGAAAATCTTTGGATGGAGCTGAAAGTCCGTATTGCCCAGCGGCAGCCCCGAAACCTGAAGGATCTGGAGAAGGTCTGTATGGAGGAGTGGGCCAAAATCCCTGCTGCAGTGTGTGCAAACCTGGTCAAGACCTACAGGAAACGTATGATCTCTGTAATTGCAAACAATGGTTTCTGTACCAACTATTAAGTTCTGCTTTTCTGATGTATCAAATACTTATGTCATGCAATAAAATGCAAATTAATTACTTAAAAATCATACAATGTGATTTTCTGGATTTTTGTTTTAGATTCCGTCTCTCACAGTTGAAGTGTACCTATGATAAGAATTACAGACCTCTACATGCTTTGTAAGTAGGAAAACCTGCAAAATCGGCAGTGTATCAAATACTTGTTCTCCCCACTGTATATATATATGAATATATATATATATATATATATATATATACATATAGTCCCCTTTATTACTTTCCAACCCCGCCACCCTTTCCCTACTTGGAGTAAACTAGTGAACAACAATGCTTAGGCCTCTACTTCCAGCTTATACTTACTATCTACATTTTATATGCCATACCAGATTGAAAATTATTGGGGCAAACATTTTCCGGCAGCTCTGCTTTAAACAAATCCTTTTCTCACTGTGAGATGAGATGCTGTGAGATGAGATGGGGTGACACCAACGATGCATTCATTTTTTGAATTAAATGTGTTTAGTTCTGGGATGAAACGGAATCCTTCACTTAAAAATAATCCTTTCCACGCTGTGAAATTACAGTGAGGGAAAAAAGTATTTGATCCCCTGCTGATTTTGTACGTTTGCCCACTGACAAAGAAATGATCAGTCTATAATTTTAATGGTAGGTTTATTTGAACAGTGAGAGACAGAATAACAACAACAAAAATCCAGAAAAACGAATGTCAAAAATGTTATAAATTGATTAGCATTTTTATGAAATAAGTATTTGACCCCTCTGCAAAACATGACTTAGTACTTGGTGGCAAAACCCTTGTTGGCAATCACAGAGGTCAGACGTTTCTTGTAGTTGGCCAGCAGGTTTGCACACATCTCAGGAGGGATTTTGTCCCACTCCTATTTGCAGATCTTCTCCAAGTCATTAAGGTTTCGAGGCTGACGTTTGGCAACTCAAACCTTCAGCTCCCTCCACAGATTTTCTATGGGATTAAGTTCTGGAGACTGGCTAGGCCACTCCAGGACCTTAATGTGCTTCTTTTTGAGCCACTCCTTTGTTGCCTTGGCCGTGTGTTTTGGGTCATTGTCATGCTGGAATACCCATCCACGACCCATTTTCAATGCCCTGGCTGAGGGAAGGAGGTTCTCACCCAAGATTTGACGGTACATGGCCCCGTCCATCGTCCCTTTGATGCGGTGAAGTTGTCCTGTCCCCTTAGCAGAAAAACACCCCCAAAGCATAATGTTTCCACCTCAATGTTTGACGGTGGGGATGGTGTTCTTGGGGTCATAGGCAGCATTCCTCCTCCTCCAAACACGGCGAGCGAGTTGAGTTGATGCCAAAGAGCTCGATTTTGGTCTCATCTGACCACAACACTTTCACCCAGTTCTCCTCTGAATCATTCAGATGTTCATTGGCAAACTTCAGACGGGCCTGTATATGTGCTTTCTTAAGCAGGGGGACCTTTGCGGGCGCTGCAGGATTTCAGTCCTTCACGGCGTAGTGTGTTACCAATTGTTTTCTTGGTGACTATGGTCCCAGCTGCCTTGAGATCATTGACAAGATCCTCCCGTGTAGTTCTGGGCTGATTCCTCACCGTTCTCATGATCATTGCAACTCCACGAGGTGAGATCTTGCATGGAGCCCCAGGCCGAGGGAGATTGACAGTTATTTTGTGCTTCTTCCATTTGCGAATAATCGCACCAACTGTTGTCACCTTCTCACCAAACTGCTTGGCGATGGTCTTGTAGCCCATTCCAGCCTTGTGTAGGTCTACAATCTTGTCCCTGACATCCTTGGAGAGCTCTTTGGTCTTTGCCATGGTGGAGAGTTTGGAATCTGATTGATTGATTGCTTCTGGACAGGTGTCTTTTATACAGGTAACAAGCTGAGATTAGGAGCACTCCCTTTAAGAGTGTGCTCCTAATCTCAGCTCGTTACCTGTATAAGACACCTGGGAGCCAGAAATCTTTCTGATTGAGAGGGTCAAATACTTATTTCCCCTCATTAAAATGCAAATAAATGTATAACATTTTTGACATGCGTTTTTCTGGATTTATTTGTTGTTATTCTGTCTCTCACTGTTCAAATAAACCTACCATTAAAAATATAGACTGATCATGTCTTTGTCAGTGGGCAAACGTACAAAATCAGCAGGGGGATCAAATACTTTTTTCTCCTCACTGTAGATGCGCTGATAGCCTACCAATGATGTATAGACCATTCATTATGTTGATTCAATTTAGTGCTGGAATGGAAAGAAAACCTGCATTGTAAACAAACAAGTTTGAAAAGCTTAATGAAGCCTTCATAAACCCTTCATAATGCCTGTAGATACTTCAAATTATTTAAAACAAATTCACACGTTTTAGCCTACGTTGTCAAGGGGGAAATTAACAATGTTTTGCACAACTGACTAAAGTTAAGGAAACATTAAGGGAAAAGATGAAATTAACTTCCGGTGTTGTATCCCACCAGGCCCTGGTATCTCACAGCAGCAGCATGTTGTTTCACAAGTTAATCATCTAAAAAGTCTCATTTGGGCCTTTCTGTCTCAACTGGCACCCTATTCCCTATATAGTGCACTACTTTAGACCACTAGTGCCATTTGGGACATCCCTGTCTGCCTGTAGGTCTAACTTGGCCCTCCTCCCGTGTAGCTCAGTTGGTAGAGCACGGCGCTTGCAACGCCAGGGTTGTGGGTTCGTTTCCCACGGGGGGGGGGGCCAGTATGAAAAATGTATGCGCTCACTAAACTGTAAGTCGCTCTGGATAAGAGCGTCTGCTAAATGACTAAAATGTCAAATGTATTGTCTCGCTCCAGTCACTATCCTCTCCCAGACTGTGTCAGAGGATGACCTTATCCATCATTAATACCATAACTTCTATAAAGATGATCACACTAACTAACTGAGGAGCTTCCGGCCCAAATCAAGAGGTCTGTGCTGCTTCTAACCACCCAGGCTCTATGTAACCCTCCACACACACACACAGACGTACGCCACACTCTCTCCCACTCACAGCAAAGCAAATGCATCCATTCATTTCATCCACCCCCAGACTGCACCAGTAGATGGGTGTTTGACAGGGCTGTGGAATAGTCAGCTCTCTGCTGGTCAGACGTGTAATAACATCTGAAAAATACTCAGAAACTCATCTTCCAGACAAAATCTGTTTTATTGACATGCTATACAGACGGAACAGAGGCTCTGACAAGCCGTTACTATGGAGCCAGACAGGAGCGAGAGCACGGAACGGAGTCAGAAGAACCCTAGAACCACGAGTTCTCTTACAGGACCCACCCTAGAGTTTCAGAACCTTTAGAGTTATATTATAGAACCAACCCTATGGTTCAGAACCAATAGGAGTCCTGGTATAGAACCAACCCTATGGTTCAGAACCAATAGGAGTACTGGTATAGAACCAACCCTATGGTTCAGAACCAATAGGAGTCCTGGTATAGAACCAACCCTATGGTTCAGAACCAATAGGAGTCCTGGTATAGAACACACTCTGTTTTCAGCCCCCTCCTTCTCAGTAAAGGACTGTTTATGTCTTAGTAAAATATATACATAATATATAGTATAATATCTATGTATTTATATGTTCTTCATGTAGTTACCCCTTTCAAACCTTCATTTCAAAGAGACGTAGACTACATCCCAAATGTACACTATGTAGGGGTAGGGTACCATTTGGGATACAACGGTAGTAATGCCTATGTGCTTTTAAAGATCATAACGGATAGGGCAATAAGGTCCCAACCATGTGAGGACCGCCCCACCTATTGCAAAGGTTAGGACAGCAGGCCGGCCATGGAACATCCAGTCACAGACATTCTAAGATCATTCCATATCTATGTTTTATGTTTGTGTGACAGTTCTAACAGAACATGGAACCATTAGTGCTACGTTGACAGTTCAGAGGGTTCTAACAGAACATGGAACCATTAGTGCTAAGCTGACAGTTCAGAGGGTTCTAACAGAACATGGAACCATTAGTGCTAAGCTGACAGTTCAGAGGGTTCTAACAGAACATGGAACCATTAGTGCTAAGCTGACAGTTCAGAGGGTTCTAACAGAACATGGAACCATTAGTGCTACGTTGACAGTTCAGAGGGGTTCTAACAGAACATGGAACCATTAGTGCTAAGCTGACAGTTCAGAGGGTTCTAACAGAACATGGAACCATTAGTGCTAAGCTGACAGTTCAGAGGGGTTCTAACAGAACATGGAACCATTAGTGCTAAGCTGACAGTTCAGAGGGTTCTAACAGAACATGGAACCATTAGTGCTAAGCTGACAGTTCAGAGGGTTCTAACAGAACATGGAACCATTAGTGCTAAGCTGACAGTTCAGAGGTTCTAACAGAACATGGAACCATTAGTGCTAAGCTGACAGTTCAGAGGGTTCTAACAGAACATGGAACCATTAGTGCTAAGCTGACAGTTCAGAGGGTTCTAACAGAACATGGAACCATTAGTGCTAAGCTGACAGTTCAGAGGGTTCTAACAGAACATGGAACCATTAGTGCTAAGCTAAGAGAACCGAGCGCTGAATAACAGCAGCATATGAGAATGAGTTTACTGTGTGTAGACTGTGTTTACTGTCTTTGAGATCAACTACATTGCAGTCAGACTTCACAGCATTACTGATTTATAAATCTCCTTGCATATCAAAAAACTATCTATATATATATTCAAGATATTTTTAACTATTATGTGATCAAGATGAGTGATTCTATGCCTGGCCTCGCTCAAACGAATCCCCTCAAACACTTTGACATGTTGGGAATTGCATGTCTCTTCTGCTTGTGGTTAGTTTACTGTGTGTTAAACCATAGAATTCAATGGAACATCTTTGAATGTATCTCTATGGTGTAGACTATCTGAGAGTCTCTGAACCGCCCCTTTCTCTGTGATCTGATAAGGCAAAGGAACGTCATTAGTAGCAGCAGCATCAACTTCATTTAATAAAACCCTTGATATTGATCATAAGACCATCAAATCTATCAGATAAGGTTATTTTAGAATTCATCGAAATTTCAGGGGTCAATGATAGTTACAATATTCAATACATCTGTTGGCTATCCATCCACTTCCTTCACGATGGTCCAGTCATATCCAGAAGAGTAGAAGATGTCTCGCTACAGGGAGGGGGGTCTTCAAATCCTGCTGATTGGCTGAAGGGGATGTCAACAACGTGCAGCTTTGAGAGAGGAGACAATTAAATCAAATGGCACGATGTGACATGGTAGGACTTTTGAGTTCGGAGGTCAAATCAGTTAAATCATTCAATCTCATCGTCATAGAAACAACAACAAAAACAGAAAAAAAGGGAGATGTGTTTAAACTCTACAGAAGAAACGCAAAAGAGGGACAAATCCCATTATATATTTACAGCAATAAGTATCAAACTAAACATGAATCAGTCGTGTACACACTATTCCTGGTTTACTGAAAGGAAACATTATTTTTTGTTGTTGTTGTCAATGACACACCAAAGGCCAGACACCTTCCAGCCACATGGAAACCTCTCGGGTTTTACCTCCTCAACATCCAACCCCACCTACCCCATGACAGTCACACAGTGTCAGGGCCCACCCTGGGCACAGTCAGAACACATGCATTTAGGTGATACTCAATAGGAGGTGGAGAACAGCATTGAGTTGGGAAACAGATTCTTTCCAGGCCAGAAGATGCTGTGAGACATCTTTGGAGGAGGAGGAGGGGGGCAGCGTTGGAAGGAGGTTCTGGAAGAATACAGGAAGAGTAACACTGTTACCGTGGTAACACAGGGAGAAACCAGGACACCAGGAGGCCTGTCCATGGCTCCTTCTCTTCTCCTTCTACACCTCCATCTCTCTCCCCTCCATCTCCTTCTGTTTTCCAGACAACATCTGTAAACCAAGGAGGAGAAGCCCGTCAGTATTAAACATTATTGAGGCTGTTTAAAAATCTAATTACAATACAAAGTGTAGATGGAATTAGTGAAGGGTAAAATGGTTCATTGCAATGTGAATATGATAGACACGCTGAAGACTGAGGAAGATGATGTCTAGACACGCTGAAGACTGAGGAAGATGATGTCTACAGACACGCTGAAGACTGAGGAAGATGGTGTCTACAGACACGCTGAAGACTGAGGAAGATGATGTCTACAGACACGCTGAAGACTGAGGAAGATGATGTCTACAGACACGCTGAAGACTGAGGAAGATGATGTCTACAGACACGCTGAAGACTGAGGAAGATGATGTCTATAGACACGCTGAAGACTGAGGAAGATGATGTCTATATACCTGCTGTGTGTTGTGTTGGAGGGTCGTCTACTCATTCACTCAGCGGTTTTACGATCCCGTTCTCCTGGAACGCAATGACAGGTACACGCTGCTCCTCCTCCCCCTTCTCTCCTTCACCAGGAGGAGGTCTGGAGTCAGCAGGGAGAACTATCACTTCCTCAAACAACCCGTTCTCCCTGACAGAGAGAGAGTGTGTGAGACAGACAGACAGAGACAGAGAGAGAGCGAGAGAGAGATGAATGTCCTTTATCAAATCTTCTCGTTGCAGTGTATTATTAGTAGTAATATTTCCCTCCCTCTCCCTGTAGTCCTACCTCTCGTCAGCAGGTGGAAGCAGTGCTGTGCTGGGGTCAGTGTTAGGGCTGGGGTCAGTGTTAGGGCTGGGGTCAGTGTTAGGGCTGGGGTCAGTGTTAGGGCTGGGGTCAGTGTTGAGGCTGGGGTCAGTGTTGAGGATGGGGTCAGTGTTGAGGCTGGGGTCAGTGTTGAGGCTGGGGTCAGTGTTGAGGCTGGGGTCAGTGTTGAGGCTGGGGTCAGTGATGAGGCTGGGGTCAGTGATGAGGCTGGGGTCAGTGTTGAGGCTGGGGGTCAGTGATGAGGCTGGGGTCAGTGTTGAGGCTGGGGTCAGTGATGAGGCTGGGGTCAGTGATGAGGCTGGGGTCAGTGATGAGGCTGGGGTCAGTGTTGAGGCTGGGGTCAGTGTTGAGGCTGGGGTCAGTGATGAGGCTGGGGTCAGTGATGAGGCTGGGGTCAGTGATGAGGCTGGGGTCAGTGTTGAGGCTGGGGTCAGTGATGAGGCTGGGGTCAGTGTTGAGGCTGGGGTCAGTGATGAGGCTGGGGTCAGTGATGAGGCTGGGGTCAGTGATGAGGCTGGGGTCAGTGTTGAGGCTGGGGTCAGTGATGAGGCTGGGGTCAGTGTTGAGGCTGGGGTCAGTGTTGAGGCTGGGGTCAGTGATGAGGCTGGGGTCAGTGATGAGGCTGGGGTCAGTGTTGAGGCTGGGGTCAGTGTTGAGGCTGGGGGCTCCATGGCCGTTGCTGTCGCTGTGCTCGGCCCCTGACATGCTCACTAAGGGGGCCTGGAGAATCACAGCTCGACGCTGGAGAAAAACACACATAACCAATCACAAACAAACACCAAGAACGACAACCAATCACAAACACACAGAGATACTCATTATAAGAAGAACAGTGAATATGGGACTGAACATATACTAGTCACAGAACTGACCACTGAGAGGACAGATCGGTAGGGAGTTACCGGATTCGTCTACGTTCTTGTGAGGAGTGGTTTTCTAGAGAGAGCGAGAGAGAGTGAGATCATTTTACTCCTTGTAAAGCACATGTCCATTATTTAGAATTAGTGGTTCCTACCTTCTCCGCTGGGCCTGAGCGACGTGTCCTCTTCATAATCTCCTCCAGACGCTGGGAGAGAAATTACACCCAACACATAACAATGAATCTTAAACACATGGAATATGTGTTAACACAGGTTATCATCTGCAGGCTTCACCAAGATACATTTAAGACTTAAGACCTTTTTAAATGTTTAGGTCTGTGCATGCCACACACCCTGCTAATGTTCCCCTCCAGAAATGAGCCCAATAACATGTTGGCAAAAAGTAGTATTTTTAGGTCAGCCTCTTTCACCAAAGGCTATAGTTCACAGCCTACATGGCTCATATTATCAGGCAGGTATGCTACTTTAGCATTGAGCCTTCTCCTGTAGCCTGGTGTAGCATAGCGGCTAGGGCTATAGATGGCTGAAGCATGGGGGTTGACCACCCCAATGGCCTAATCATCTGCTAGATCACACATTCTAACTATTGTCACAATATCAGAATTTAGACTTGATACCAATACCAGCTTAGTATAATGATACTCAATACCATAACGATACCACGGGGGGGGAATATACAGCACTGTTACTGTATAAAACATGTGGTTAATTCTCCATCTGGAGAGCTAGGCTACTGGGTGCAGGCTTTTGAGTCAGCCCTGCTCAAACACAGCCGAGTCAGCTCCAGGTCCTGTTGAGACTGATGTGTAGAATCTGATGTGTAGAATCTGATGTGTAGAATCTGATGTGTAGAATCTGATGTGTAGAAATCTGATGTGTAGAAATCTGATGTGTAGAATCTGATGTGTAGAAATCTGATGTGTAGAATCTGATGTGTAGAATCTGATGTGTAGAATCTGATGTGTAGAATCTGATGTGTAGAATCTGATGTGTAGAATCTGATGTGTAGAATCTGATGTGTAGAATCTGATGTGTAGAATCTGATGTGTAGAATCTGATGTGTAGAATCTGATGTGTAGTAATCTGATGTGTAGAATCTGATGTGTAGAATCTGATGTGTAGAATCTGATGTGTAGAAATCTGATGTGTAGAATCTGATGTGTAGAATCTGATGTGTAGAATCTGATGTGTAGAATCTGATGTGTAGAAATCTGATGTGTAGAAATCTGATGTGTAGAAATCTGATGTGTAGAATCTGATGTGTAGAATCTGATGTGTAGAAATCTGATGTGTAGAATCTGATGTGTAGAATCTGATGTGTAGAATCTGATGTGTAGAATCTGATGTGTAGAATCTGATGTGTAGAATCTGATGTGTAGAATCTGATGTGTAGAATCTGATGTGTAGAATCTGATGTGTAGTAATCTGATGTGTAGAATCTGATGTGTAGAATCTGATGTGTAGAATCTGATGTGTAGAAATCTGATGTGTAGAATCTGATGTGTAGAATCTGATGTGTAGAATCTGATGTGTAGAATCTGATGTGTAGAATCTGATGTGTAGAATCTGATGTGTAGAATCTGATGTGTAGAATCTGATGTGTAGAATCTGATGTGTAGAATCTGATGTGTAGAATTTGATGTGTAGAAATCTGATGTGTAGGAATCTGATGTGTAGAATATGATGTGTAGAATCTGATGTGTAGAAATCTGATGTGTAGAATCTGATGTGTAGAATCTGATGTGTAGAATCTGATGTGTAGAATCTGATGTGTAGAATCTGATGTGTAGAATCTGCTGTGTAGAATCTGATGTGTAGAAATCTGATGTGTAGAATCTGATGTGTAGAATCTGCTGTGTAGAATCTGCTGTGTAGAATCTGATGTGTAGAATCTGATGTGTAGAATCTGCTGTGTAGAAATCTGATGTGTAGAATCTGATGTGTAGAAATCTGATGTGTAGAAATCTGATGTGTAGAATCTGATGTGTAGAATCTGATTGTGTAGAATCTGATGTGTAGAATCTGATGTGTAGAATCTGATGTGTAGAATGTGATGTGTAGAATCTGCTGTGAACACCCAGTATCGCTCCTGGAGGGAGATATTAGATGCTATCGCCTATTTCATGGCCCTGCAACCCAAAACATGGCATAAACACATGTCCTCAATCAGTGAATAAGGAATCACATGGCTATCCTTCGAGGCAGCTACGCCATGTCCATCTATGGCTCTACTCCGAGGCAGCTACGCCATGTCCATCTATGATACTGTAATGTAGGCTAAAATATTCAGTTGTCAGGGCAGGGGAGATATTTTGGCTGCATGGGAGGTATTTGCTAAATTATGCTACTATAAGAATATTTCTATGGTTATCAGAAAGACAGCTTTCCAATGGTGCCAGATTTATTTCTTAAATCCCAATATTGATAGATCAAAAAAGTGTTTTACAAGCAGAGTAAACACCATGGTTTAAAAACGCACCCGTTCATGAGTGAGTGTCGGCCATTCGTGGATATTCGCGACTGCCGCTGGAAGGTTTTTTAGGACAATGACATTAATCCATGCTAATAAAAGATAGCTAAGTAGTTAACTAGCCAAGCTACAAGCTGTTTCGAATTGGCTATGTATTTAGTGTTGTTGTTGTCTATCAAATTGTATAGGCTACCGTGATGTCTATCCTTCTCCACTGGCAACCAGACGACTCACACAGGAACACAAAGAGAGTACATATAGATACCGTAGTTCTCTAACTGTAGCATCTTAAAGTGTAGATACCGTAGTGCATCTTAAAGTGTAGATAACGTGGCGCATCTTAAAGTGTAGATACCGTAGTGCATCTTAAAGTGTAGATACCGTAGTGCATCTTAAAGTGTAGATACCGTAGCGCTCTAACATCTTAAAGTGTAGATACCGTGAGTGCATCTTAAAGTGTAGATACCGTAGTGCATCTTAAAGTGTAGATACCATAGCGCATCTTAAAGTGTAGATACCGTAGTGCATCTTAAAGTGTAGATACCGTAGTGCATCTTAAAGTGTAGATACCGTAGCGCTCTAACATCTTAAAGTGTAGATACCGTAGTGCATCTTAAAGTGTAGATACCGTAGTGCATCTTAAAGTGGAGATACCATAGCGCATCTTAAAGTGTAGATACCGTAGTGCATCTTAAAGTGTAGATACCGTAGTGCATCTTAAAGTGTAGATACCATAGCGCATCTTAAAGTGTAGATACCATAGCGCATCTTAAAGTGTAGATACCGTAGTGCATCTTAAAGTGTAGATACCGTAGTGCATCTTAAAGTGTAGATATCGTAGCGCATCTTAAAGTGTAGATACCATAGCGCATCTTAAAGTGTAGATACCGTAGTGCATCTTAAAGTGTAGATACCGTAGCGCTCTAACATCTTAAAGTGTAGATACCGTAGTGCATCTTAAAGTGTAGATACCGTAGTGCATCTTAAAGTGTAGATACCGTAGTGCATCTTAAAGTGTAGATACCATAGCGCATCTTAAAGTGTAGATACCGTAGTGCATCTTAAAGTGTAGATACCGTAGCGCATCTTAAAGTGTAGATACCATAGCGCATCTTAAAGTGTAGATACCGTAGCGCTCTAACATCTTAAAGTTTAGATACCGTAGCGCATCTTAAAGTGTAGATACCGTAGCGCATCTTAAAGTGTAGATACCATAGCGCATCTTAAAGTGTAGATACCGTAGTGCATCTTAAAGTGTAGATACCGTAGTGCATCTTAAAGTGTAGATACCCAGTAGCGCATCTTAAAGTGTAGATACCGTAGCGCATCTTAAAGTGTAGATACCAAGTAGTGCATCTTAAAGTGTAGATACCATAGCGCATCTTAAAGTGTAGATACCATAGCGCATCTTAAAGTGTAGATACCGTAGTGCATCTTAAAGTGTAGATACCGTAGCGCATCTTAAAGTGTAGATACCATAGCGCATCTTAAAGTGTAGATACCGTAGTGCATCTTAAAGTGTAGATACCGTAGTGCATCTTAAAGTGTAGATACCGTAGTGCATCTTAAAGTGTAGATACCGTAGTGCATCTTAAAGTGTAGATACCGTGAGTGCATCTTAAAGTGTAGATACCCGTAGCGCTCTAACATCTTAAAGTGTAGATACCGTAGCGCATCTTAAAGTGTAGATACCGTAGTGCATCTTAAAGTGTAGATACCGTAGTGCATCTTAAAGTGTAGATACCGTGAGTGCATCTTAAAGTGTAGATACCGTGAGTGCATCTTAAAGTGTAGATACCGTAGTGCATCTTAAAGTGTAGATACCGTAGTGCATCTTAAAGTGTAGATACCGTAGTGCATCTTAAAGTGTAGATACCGTAGCGCTCTAACATCTTAAAGTGTAGATACCGTAGCGCATCTTAAAGTGTAGATACCGTAGTGCATCTTAAAGTGTAGATACCGTAGTGCATCTTAAAGTGTAGATACCGTAGCGCTCTAACATCTTAAAGTGTAGATACCGTAGTGCATCTTAAAGTGTAGATACCGTAGTGCATCTTAAAGTGTAGATACCATAGCGCATCTTAAAGTGTAGATACCGTAGTGCATCTTAAAGTGTAGATACCGTAGTGCATCTTAAAGTGTAGATACCGTAGTGCATCTTAAAGTGTGATACCGTAGTGCATCTTAAAGTGTAGATACCATAGTGCATCTTAAAGTGTAGATACCGTAGTGCATCTTAAAGTGTAGATACCATAGCGCATCTTAAAGTGTAGATACCGTAGTGCATCTTAAAGTGTAGATACCGTAGTGCATCTTAAAGTGTAGATATCGTAGCGCATCTTAAAGTGTAGATACCGTAGTGCATCTTAAAGTGTAGATACCGTAGTGCATCTTAAAGTGTAGATACCGTAGCGCTCTAACATCTTAAAGTGTAGATACCGTAGAGCGCATCTTAAAGTGTAGATACCGTAGCGCATCTTAAAGTGTAAGATACCATAGCAGCATCTTAAAGTGTAGATACCGTAGTGCATCTCAAAGTGTAGATACCGTGAGTGCATCTTAAAGTGTAGATACCGTAGCGCATCTTAAAGTGTAGATACCGTAGCGCATCTTAAAGTGTAGATACCGTAGTGCATCTTAAAGTGTAGATACCATGAAGCGCATCTTAAAGTGTAGATACCGTAGCGCATCTTAAAGTGTAGATACCGTAGCGCATCTTAAAGTGTAGATACCGTAGTGCATCTTAAAGTGTAGATACCATAGCGCATCTTAAAGTGTAGATACCGTAGTGCATCTTAAAGTGTAGATACCGTAGCGCATCTTAAAGTGTAGATACCGTAGTGCATCTTAAAGTGTAGATACCGTAGTGCATCTTAAAGTGTAGATACCGTAGCGCATCTTAAAGTGTAGATACCGTAGTGCATCTTAAAGTGTAGATACCGTAGTGCATCTTAAAGTGTAGATACCGTAGTGCATCTTAAAGTGTAGATACCGTAGCGCATCTTAAAGTGTAGATACCATAGTGCATCTTAAAGTGTAGATACCGTAGTGCATCTTAAAGTGTAGATACCATAGCGCATCTTAAAGTGTAGATACCGTAGTGCATCTTAAAGTGTAGATACCGTAGCGCTCTAACATCTTAAAGTGTAGATACCGTAGTGCATCTTAAAGTGTAGATACCATAGCGCATCTTAAAGTGTAGATACCATAGCGCATCTTAAAGTGTAGATACCGTAGTGCATCTTAAAGTGTAGATACCGTAGTGCATCTTTAAAGTGTAGATACCATAGTGCATCTTAAAGTGTAGATACCGTAGTGCATCTTAAAGTGTAGATACCGTAGCGCATCTTAAAGTGTAGATACCGTAGTGCATCTTAAAGGGTAGATACCGTAGTGCATCTTAAAGTGTAGATACCGTAGCGCATCTTAAAGTGTAGATACCGTAGTGCATCTTAAAGTGTAGATACCGTAGCGCTCTAACATCTTAAAGTGTAGATACCGTAGCGCATCTTAAAGTGTAGATACCGTAGTGCATCTTAAAGTGTAGATACCATAGCGCATCTTAAAGTGTAGATACCATAGTGCATCTTAAAGTGCACCTTGGTAGGAGTATCATTTTATTAATTTTTTTGCCACAGTGACAACAATTTAGCAGCGGAACAATAGAACGGAAACACCATCTCCGGTGGAAACCCTGTAACATCGTGTGTTACCTTCTTCCTCTCCAGTCTTTCAGCCTCTTCTTTCTGAAAATGTTTCTCTCTCTCCTTCCTCAGTCTGTCTGCATCCTCCCTCTGACGACATTCCTCCTCCTCTCTCTGAGAACAGACACACAGAGACAGAGACGGACAGAGACAGAGACAGAGAGAGACAGAGAGAGAGAGAGAGAGAGAGAGAGAGAGAGAGAGAGAGAGAGAGAGAGAGACAGAGAGACAGAGAGAGAGAGAGAGAGAGAGAGAGACAGAGAGAGAGAGAAAGAGAGAGAGAGAGAAAGAGAGAGAGAGACAGAGAGCGAGACAGAGAGAGAGAGAGAGAGAGAGAGAGAGAGAGAGAGATGGGAGTATGAGTAAAGATCATTATATCAACATATCTCTACTGTCGGCATGACCTCTACTGCCGGCATGACCTCTACTGTCAGCATGACCTCTACTGCCAGCATGACCTCTACTGCCGGCATGACCTCTACTGCCGGCATGACCTCTACTGCCGGCATGACCTCTACTGCCGGCATGACCTCTACTGCCGGCATGACCTCTACTGCCGGCATGACCTCTACTGCCGGCATGACCTCTACTGCCGGCATGACCTCTACTGCCAGCATGACCTCTACTGCCAGAGAGGCAGAGTACAGTGTGTGTAACCATCTGTCTGACCTGTTTCTGCTGGGCTCTCTCCTCCTCGTCTCTCTCCTGCTGGGCTCTCTCCTCGTCTCTCTCCTGCTGGGCTCTCTCCTCCTCCTCCTCTCTCCTCTGTCTCTCCTCAGCCTTACGCTGAGCCATCTCCTCCTGACCACACCTGGACACACACAGTAAGTACACACACACACACAAAGTACACAAAGTACACACACACAGTTGTACCTCTCTGCTTCCTCCTGTTTGCCTCTCCTCTCCTCCTCCCTCTCCCTCTGTTCCCGGGCTTGTCTACGTTTCTCTGCCAGGATCCGTGTGGCCTCCTCTGGGTCTGTGGTGCCTGCTGTAGGCTTATGGGCTGGGGGACTGCCCACGTACTCTACACACACACACACACACACACACACACACACACACACACACACACGTCATGTGGCTGTACAATGTAGTGATGTGGAATTTCCAGCAAAGCAGCTAGAATTAGGCAGAAGGATGCAGCGTCCATTAGCCGTAGTAACAGAACGGCTCTTAACACTAATGCTGCTGAGTAACATCCACTCATCGCTAGCTGGCGAGTGTGTGTGTGTGTGTGTGTGTGTGTGTGTGTGTGTGTGTGTGTGTGTGTGTGTGTGTGTGTGTATTACTGAACAACAATATAAAACGCAAAACGCAACAATTTCAAAGATTTTACTGACTTACAGTTCATGTCAGGGAATCAATCAATTGAAATGAATTCATTAGGCCCTAATCTATGGATTTAACATGACTGGGCAGGGGCACAGCCATGGGTGGGCCTGGGAGGACACAGGCCCAGCCACTGGGGAACCAGGCCCACCCACTGGGGAACCAGGCCCAGCCACTGGGAACCAGGCCCAGCCACTGGGGGAACCAGGCCCAGCCACTGGGGAACCAGGCCCAGCCACTGGGGAACCAGGCCCAGCCACTGGGGAGCCAGGCCCAACCACTGGGGAGCCAGGCCCAGCCACTGGGGAGCCAGGCCCAGCCACTGGGGAACCAGGCCCAGCCACTGGGGAACCAGGCCCAACCACTGGGGAGCCAGGCCCAGCCACTGGGGGAGCCAGGCCCAGCCAATCAGAATATGGCTTTATTATAGACAGAAATACTCCTCTGCTGCTGTATGTAGCCTCAACTCACCGCAGACTGCTGGCAGTGTGTCTTTAGTGTCTGTGCTGGGGCTGGCTTTGGGTTGGCCCAGGCTCTGGGGGCGGGGCTGGGAGGGCGTGGGGGTCATAGCCCCCTGGTCTCCCTCAGGTCCTCCTGCCTGTGATCCAATCAGAGACAGGCTCTCTGGCACCGTCCTACTGGGCCTGAGGTTCCCCCACGTCCCTCTCCACTGGGAGACCGCAGCTGCTTAGGGGTGGGGGGGCGAGGGGAAGGCTTCTGGGGGGGGTCTGGAAGGGTGGGGGAGGGAGGGACAGCTTCTGGGGGTCTGGAGGGGTGGGGGGAGGGAGGAGGGATAACAAAGGGGCAGAGAGTGTTTGTCTATTCTGAAATACCACCTTATTCCCTTTATAGTGCACCACTTTAACCAGAAGCCTTTAGGTTATGACCCACTAACATTGCTGTAACAGGTTATGACCCACTAACATTGCTGTAACAGGTTATGACCCACTAACATTGCTGCTAACAGTTAGGTTATGACCCACTAACATTGCTGTAACAGTTGGGTTATGACCCACTAACATTGCTGTAACAGGTCATGACCCACTAACATTGCTGTAACAGTTAGGTCATGACCCACTAACATTACTGTAACAGGTTATGACCCACTAACATTGCTGTAACAGGTTACGACCCACTAACATTGCTGTAACAGTTAGGTTATGACCCACTAACATTGCTGTAACAGGTTATGACCCACTAACATTGCTGTAACCGTTAGGTTATGACCCACTAACATTGCTGTAACAGGTTATGACCCACTAACATTGCTGTAACAGTTAGGTTATGACCCACTAACATTGCTGTAACAGTTAGGGTTATGACCCACTAACATTGCTGTAACAGTTAGGTTATGACCCACTAACATTGCTGTAACAGGTTATGACCCACTAACATTGCTGTAACAGGTTATGACCCACTAACATTGCTGTAACAGTTAGGTTATGACCCACTAACATTGCTGTAACAGTTAGGGTTATGACCCACTAACATTGCTGTAACAGTTAGGTTATGACCCACTAACATTGCTGTAACAGTTAGGTTATGACCCACTAACATTGCTGTAACAGTTAGGTTATGACCCACTAACATTGCTGTAACAGGTTGTGACCCACTAACATTGCTGTAACAGGTTATGACCCACTAACATTGCTGTAACAGTTAGGTTATGACCCACTAACATTGCTGTAACAGTTAGGTTATGACCCACTAACATTGCTGTAACAGTTAGGTTATGACCCACTAACATTGCTGTAACAGGTTATGACCCACTAACATTGCTGTAACAGGTTATGACCCACTAACATTGCTGTAACAGTTAGGTTATGACCCACTAACATTGCTGTAACAGTTAGGTTATGACCCACTAACATTGCTGTAACAGTTAGGTTATGACCCACTAACATTGCTGTAACAGGTCATGACCCACTAACATTGCTGTAACAGTTAGGTCATGACCCACTAACATTGCTGTAACAGGTTATGACCCACTAACATTCCTGTAACAGTTAGGGTTATGACCCACTAACATTGCTGTAACAGTTATGACCCACTAACATTGCTGTAACAGTTAGGTTATGACCCACTAACATTGCTGTAACAGTTAGGTTATGACCCACTAACATTGCTGTAACAGGTTATGACCCACTAACATTGCTGTAACAGTTAGGTTATGACCCACTAACATTCCTGTAACAGTTAGGTTATGACCCACTAACATTGCTGTAACAGTTAGGTTATGACCCACTAACATTGCTGTAACAGTTAGGTTATGACCCACTAACATTGCTGTAACAGTTAGGTTATGACCCACTAACATTGCTGTAACAGGTTATGACCCACTAACATTCCTGTAACAGTTAGGTTATGACCCACTAACATTGCTGTAACAGGTTATGACCCACTAACATTGCTGTAACAGGTTATGACCCACTAACATTGCTGTAACAGGTTATGACCCACTAACATTGCTGTAACAGTTAGGTTATGACCCACTAACATTGCTGTAACAGGTTATGACCCACTAACATTGCTGTAACAGGTTATGACCCACTAACATTGCTGTAACAGTTAGGTTATGACCCACTAACATTGCTGTAACAGTTAGGTTATGACCCACGTAACATTGCTGTAACAGTTAGGTTATGACCCACTAACATTGCTGTAACAGTTAGGTTGATGACCCACTAACATTGCTGTAACCGTTAGGGTTATGACCCACTAACATTGCTGTAACAGGTTATGACCCACTAACATTCCTGTAACAGTTAGGTTATGACCCACTAACATTGCTGTACCAGTTAGGTTATGACCCACTAACATTGCTGTAACAGGTTATGACCCACTAACATTGCTGTAACAGGTCATGACCCACTAACATTGCTGTAACAGTTAGGTTATGACCCACTAACATTGCTGTAACAGGTTATGACCCACTAACATTGCTGTAACAGTTAGGTTATGACCCACTAACATTGCTGTAACAGGTTATGACCCACTAACATTGCTGTAACAGGTTATGACCCACTAACATTGCTGTAACAGGTTATGACCCACTAACATTGCTGTAACAGTTAGGTTATGACCCACTAACATTGCTGTAACAGTTGGGTTATGACCCACTAACATTGCTGTAACAGTTGGGTTATGACCCACTAACATTGCTGTCACAGTTAGGTTATGACCCACTAACATTGCTGTAACAGTTAGGTTATGACCCACTAACATTCCTGTAACAGTTAGGTTATGACCCACTAACATTGCTGTAACAGGTTATGACCCACTAACATTGCTGTAACAGGTTATGACCCACTAACATTGCTGTAACAGGTTGTGACCCACTAACATTGCTGTAACAGTTAGGTTATGACCCACTAACATTGCTGTAACAGGTTATGACCCACTAACATTGCTGTAACAGGTTATGACCCACTAACATTGCCTTAACAGTTAGGTTATGACCCACTAACATTCCTGTAACAGGTTATGACCCACTAACATTGCTGTAACAGGTTATGACCCACTAACATTGCTGTAACAGGTTATGACCCACTAACATTGCTGTCACAGTTAGGTTATGACCCACTAACATTGCTGTAACAGGTTATGACCCACTAACATTGCTGTAACAGGTTATGACCCACTAACATTGCTGTAACAGGTTATGACCCACTAACATTGCTGTAACAGGTTATGACCCACTAACATTGCTGTCACAGTTAGGTTATGACCCACTAACATTGCTGTAACAGTTCCTTCCACTAGGTGAGGTAGAGTCATATTTTAGAAAGTGTCTAATTCTAGGATCTCTATGAGCTGCTATTCTACCAACCTGCCAGGTGAGGGCGCTGTCACTCTACTCTGTTTCCCTGGTGACCGGGACCTCTTGGCAGTGGGCGTGGTCAGAGGGGGTGTGGTCAGAGGCAGGGAGAGGTTGCTCCAAGACTTCCTGACAAAGTCCTTATGCTTATCCTTAGACACATGCACGCAGAGAGACACATGCACGCAGAGAGACACATGCACGCAGAGAGACACATGCACGCAGAGAGACACGCTACGCAGAGAGACACGCGCACGCAGAGAGACACATGCACGCAGAGAGACACATGCACGCAAAGAGAGAGACACATGCACGCAGAGAGACACATGCACGCAGAGAGACACATGCACGCAGAGAGACACATGCACGCAGAGAGACACATGCACGCAGAGAGACACATGCACGCAGAGAGACACATGCACGCAGAGAGACACATGCACGCAGAGAGACACATGCACGCAGAGAGACACATGCACGCAGAGAGACACATGCACGAGAGAGACACATGCACGCAGAGAGACACATGCACGCAGAGAGACACGCGCACAGAGAGACAGCGCACGCAGAGAGACACATGCACGCAGAGAGACACATGCACGCAGAGAGACACATGCACGCAGAGAGACACGCGCACGCAGAGAGACACGCGCACGCAGAGAGACACATGCACGCAGAGAGACACATGCACGCAGAGAGACACATGCACGCAGAGAGACACATGCACGCAGAGAGACACATGCACGCAGAGAGACACATGCACGCAGAGAGACACATGCACGCAGAGAGACACATGCACGCAGAGAGACACGCGCACGCAGAGAGACACGCGCACGCAGAGAGACACATGCACGCAGAGAGACACATGCACGCAGAGAGACACATGCACGAGAGAGACACGCGCACGCAGAGAGACACGTGCACGCAGAGAGCACATGCACGCAGAGAGACACATGCACGCAGAGAGACACATGCACGCAGAGAGACACACATGCACGCAGAGAGACACGCGCACGCAGAGAGACACATGCACGAGAGAGACACATGCACGCAGAGAGACACATGCACGCAGAGAGACACATGCACGCAGAGAGACACATGCACGCAGAGAGACACATGCACGCAGAGAGACACATGCACGCAGAGAGACACATGCACGCAGAGAGACACATGCACGCAGAGAGACACATGCACGCAGAGAGGACACATGCACGCAGAGAGACACGCGCACGCAGAGAGACACATGCACGCAGAGAGACACGCGCACGCAGAGAGACACATGCACACAGAGAGACACATGCACGCAGAGAGACACATGCACGCAGAGAGACACGCGCACGCAGAGACACGCGCACGCAGAGAGACACATGCACGCAGAGAGACACATGCACGCAGAGAGACACATGCACGCAGAGAGACACATGCACGCAGAGAGACACGCGCACGCAGAGAGACACGCGCACGCAGAGAGACACATGCACGCAGAGAGACACGCGCACGCAGAGAGACACATGCACGCAGAGAGACACGCGCACGCAGAGAGACACATGCACGCAGAGAGACACATGCACGCAGAGAGACACATGCACGCAGAGAGACACGCGCACGCAGAGAGACACATGCACGCAGAGAGACACGCGCACGCAGAGAGACACATGCACGCAGAGAGACACGCGCACGCAGAGAGACACATGCACACACGTTATGCTGGCAGACAGAATCCAGTCAGATACAGTAGATAGTTTCATCTATCTTCAATGAATGTGGAACTGCCTCCTCTTCCTCTGATAGCCATTATTTCCATATTCTGACTGAAGGCAGCGTATTGACAGTGTGTGTGATAAAGTGCAGTGGTTGTGGTCTTTAAAAAAGGTCCAAAAGCAGATGTTTTATCTCAATATAAAATCATTTCTGGTTAACAATTAAGTACCTTACTGTGATTGTTTTCAACTAAAGTGGTCAAAATGAAACTAAAAATAGCTTCTTAGCAAAGAGCAATTTCTCAAGTGGTCTGAGTGGGGAGCGGAAATACTGAAAACTAGCTGTTATTGGCTGAGAGGTTTGGAACTGTATTTCTTATTGGGCTATTAACTAATTTACCGCATTGTGATGTCACCATGGAAGGCCAAAACTCCATCCCATCAAAACAGGCTGAAATTTCAGGCAAGATCAAGTTTTTGACTGCACTGGGCCTTTAAGTCTTTAAAAAGCTGCAATATGTAACTTTTTGGGAGAACTGACCAAATTTGCATAGAACTATGAGTTATAGATCTGTCACTCTCATTGAACGCAAGTCTAAGAAGTTGTATATATGTTCTATGTGCGCTATTTCTATGCTTCACGTCCTTAAGTCACTTGCTATCATAAGGTGAATAGGCCCCGAGTGGCGCAGTGGTCTAAGGCACTGCATCGCAGTGCTAGCTGTGCCACTAGAGATCCTGGTTCGAATCCAGGCTCTGAGGTAGCCGGCCGCGACCGGGAGACCCATGGGGCGGTGCACAATTGGCCCAGCGTCGTCCAGGGTAGGGGAGGGAATGGCCCGGCAGGGAATGGCCGGCAGGGATGTAGACTCAGTTGGTAGAGCATGGCGTTTGCAACGCCAGGGTTGTGGGTTCGATAAAATAATGTATGCACTAACTGTAAGTCGCTCTGGATAAGAGCGTCGCTAAAATGACGTAAATGTACGTTTGTTTTGCTCTTTTACATTTCGGTTTTGTACACCAGCTTCAAAACACAATATTTTTGGTTATGGAAAATATATTTCTCAGTGGTTTAGATGGTACAATAATTCTCTACAATATACTTTCTTGTTTTGTCACATTAACTGAAATTAGGCAAACTATTAGAATTTTAGCAACCAGGAAATGGTGGAGCGATTTCTGCATAGTGCACCTTTAATGTCATAATCCACCACAGACAAACAGACAGATGGGTGCAGAGCACAGACACACACACAGCACACACACACACACACACACACACACACACACACAGTCTGACTCGATCTATTGTGTCTGACCGATCTGGTTTTCACCCGATGCACACATCAAGTCCTACCGGTTCGGTTTGATGATGCCATTTATTAACGGCGTGGTTTGACGATGATGTCATGTGATATCTTACCTGTGCGTTGCGGTGGTCCTCCTGCGGTTGGTGTTGTCCCCGGAGGCGGCGTGGCTCTTGGCTGCGGCAGACGGTCAGAGGCTGGGATTGGATGGACTTGAAGGACATAGAGCCCATAGGGTGGCAGGACACTGAGCGAGGACACACAGGCATGGCTACTGTCACACGGTTACCACCAAATCAGGGGTTAGACATGGACAGGATGCGTTAAAGGAGTAGATGGATCGGGTGAGGAAAGGAAGGAGGACGGATGGATCGGGTGGAGGAAAGGGAAGGAGGACAGATGGATCGGGTGGAGGGGAAAGGAAGGGAGGAGAAGATGGATCGGGTGGAGGAAAGGGAAGGAGGGAGCAGATGGATCGGGTGGAGGAAAGGAAGGAGGACCGATGGATCGGGTGGAGGAAGGAAGGGAGGACAGAGTGGTGAGGCATGGAGCAGAGAGGGAAGACAGAGAGAGAAAATGAGGATTTGTTACCACCGGCGAGGTTAGGTTGTTAGGTTAGTGATATAATCAAAATCAAGGCTCACTGCAACCATCAGTAGATCAGACAGGTTAGTGATATAATCAGAGCTATTGTTCCCACACACATCAGATAACATCATCTATCGGGGACACACACAGAGACGAGACAAGAGAGATGGAGCAGTGTTGTTGAATCCAGAACCAGTCAGAATAGGGTCGTAACACTGGCAGTGTTGTTGAATCCAGAACCAGTCAGAATAGGGTCGTAACACTGGCAGTGTTGTTGAATCCAGAACCAGTCAGAATAGGGTCGTGAACACTGGCAGTGTTGTTGAATCAGAACCAGTCAGAATAGGGTCGTAACACTGGCAGTGTTGTTGAATCCAGAACCAGTCAGAATAGGGGTCGTAACACTGGCAGTGTTGTTGAATCCAGAACCAGTCAGAATAGGGTCGTAACACTGGCAGTGTTGTTGAATCCAGAACCAGTCAGAATAGAGTCGTAACACTGGCAGTGTTGTTGAATCCAGAACCAGTCAGAATAGGGTCGTAACACTGGCAGTGTTGTTGAATCCAGAACCAGTCAGAATAGGGTCGCAACACTGGCAGTGTTGTTGAATCCAGAACCAGTCAGAATAGGGTCGTAACACTGGCAGAGTGTTGAATCCAGAACCAGTCAGAATAGGGTGGTCAAACACTGGCAGTGTTGTTGAATCCAGAACCAGTCAGGGCTAGTCACACTGGCAGTGTCTGACAGAAGGCTAGGAGAACTACACTAACCCCAGTATACCTAGAGAACTGACACTAACCCCAGTATACCTAGAGAACTACACTAACCCCGGTATACCTAGAGAACTACACCTAACCCCGGTATACCTAGAGAACTACACTAACCCCAGTATACCTAGAGAACTACACTAACCCCAAGAATACCTAGAGAACTACACTAACCCCAGTATACCCAGAGAACTACACTAACCCCAGTATACCCAGAGAAACTACACTAACTCTAGTATACCGGTGCAGGTGGCTTAGTGGGTAAAGAGCGGTGTGCCAGTAACCCAGAAGGTCGTTGGTTCTAATCCCCGAGCCGACTAGGTCGAAAAATCTGTCGATGTGCCCTTAAGCCAGGCACTTAACCCTAATTAGCTTCATGTAAGTCGCTTCTGGATAAGACGTCTGCTAAATAACGTAAAGTATAAATGTAATAGACCTAGAGAACTACACTAAACTTCAGTATACCCAGAGAACCACACTACACCCCAGAATACCAGAGAACTACACTAACCTTCAGTGATACCAGAGAACTACACTAACCCCAGTGATACTAGAGAACTACACTAACCCCCGGAATACCTAGAGAACCACACTATCCCCCAGTATACCTAGAGAACTACCACTAACCCCAGTAAACCCAGAGAACTACACTAACCCTGGTATACCAGAGAACTACACTAACCCCAGTATACCTAGAGAACTACACTAACCCCCAGTATACCTAGAGAACTACACTAACCTTGGTATACCTAGAGAACTACACTAACCCCAAGGTATACCCAGAGAACTACACTAACCCCGGGTATACCTAGAGAACTACACTAACCCGGGTATACCTAGAGAACTACACCAACCCCGGATACCTAGAGAACTACACTAACCCCGGGTATGGCCCAGAGACACACTAACCCCGGCATACCCAGAGAACTACACTAACCCCGGTATACCTAGAGAACTACACTAACCGGTATACCAGGAGAACTACACTAACCCCGGTATACCCCAGAGAACTACACGTAACCCCAGTATACCTAGAGAACTACACCTTTGAACCAGTATACCTAGAGAACTACATTCAACCCCAGTATACCTAGAGAACTACACTAACCCCAGTATACCTAGAGGAACTACAACAACCCCGGGTATACTTAAGAGAACTAAGCACTAACCAGGATATACCTAGAGAAACATACACTAAGCCCAGTATACCTAGAGAACTACACCAACCTTAGTGAATACCTAGAGGAACTACACTAACCCCAGTATACCGAGAGAACTACACTAACCCCAGTATACCTAGAGAACTACACTAACCCCAGTATACCTAGAGAACCACACTAACCCCAGTAAACCTAGAGAACTACACTAACCCCAGTATACCTAGAGAACTACACTAACATGCTTCATCAGCATTAAAACACACACACACACACACACACACACACACACACAAAGGGAAACATCTGAAAACTCTGTGGCTCCAGCACAGTTTACTGAAGTATGAGACTGAGTCCAGCTCTCAGAACTTCGCAGGTCGAAACCTCTAACCCACTGCACAGAAGTATGAGACTGAGTCCAGCTCTCAGAACCGCATGGGTCAAAACCTCCCTAACCCCCTTTACTGAGCAGTATGAGACTGGTCCAGCTCTCAGAACCGCAGGGCCAAACCTCCCCTAACCTCTTTACTGAAGTATGAGACTGAGTCCAGCTCTCAGAACCGCAGGGCCAAACCTCCCTAACCCCTTTACTGAAGTCATGAGACTGAGTACAGCTCTCAGAACCAGCAGGGTCAAACCTCCCTAACCCCTTTACTGAAGTATGAGACTGAGTCCAGCTCTCAGAACCGCAGGGTCAAACCTCCTAACCCCTTTACTGAAGTATGAGACTGAGTCCAGTCTCAGAACCGCAGGGTCAAACCTCCCTAACCCCTTTACTGAAGTATGAGACTGGAGTCCAGCTCTCAGAACCGGAGGGTCAAACCTCCCTAACCCCTTTACTGAAGTATGAGACTGAGTCCAGCTCCCAGAACCGCAGGGTCAAACCTCCCTAACCCCTTTACTGAAGTAGTGAGACTGAGTCCAGCTCCTCTCAGAACCGCAGGGTCAAACCTCCCTAACCCCTTTACTGAAGTATGAGACTGAGTCCAGCTCTCAGAACCGCATGGGTCAAACCTCCCTAACCCCTTTACGAAGAAGTATGAGCCACTGAAGTCCAGCTCTCAGAACCGC
>NW_025535591.1:0-2500 GCF_020615455.1 Coregonus clupeaformis
GAAAACAGCTTGTTGATGAGAGGTCGAAAAGAGAATGGCAAGAATCGTGCTAACAGCGGGCCACAAACACACAAAAACGGCACATTACAACAGTGGTGTGCAAAGCGGCATCTGGGGAGCACAGCTCGTCGATCCTTGTCACGGATGGGCTATTGCAGCCGACGACCACACACCGGGTTCCACTCCTATCAGCTAAAAACAAGGAGAAAGCGGCTTCAGTGGCGCGCGATCACCAACACTGGACCACTGAGGAGTGGAAAAGCATTGCCTGGAACATGACAGCGAGTTCAGTCTGCTTGAGTGGCCTCGCGAGTCCCAGGACCTCAACCCAACAGAGCATCTTTGGGATGAGATGGAGCGGGGCTGTTCGCAGCATGAATCTGCAGCAACTGCGTGATGCCCTCGTGTCAGCATGGACCAGCATGTAGAACACCCCGAAGAATTCAGGCTGTTCTGGAGGCAAAGGGTCCGACCCGGTACTAGATGGGTGTACCTAATAAACTGTCCGATAAAGTGTACAGCTCTCTGTTATGCGTGGGAATACTTTGCAACAGATTTCCAAAATAAAAATCACTTACAGCTGATTTGCTGGTGTTTTCAAGTCTTTTATGTCCAACAGTAAAACATTAAATATTCGGCGCGGGCCGTCAGTTGCGAATCCCTCCGAGGAGACATACATTAAGGCCCTGGTCAAATAGAGGGTGTATCCCAAATAGCACCCTATTCCTTATATAGTGCACTACTATTGACCAGAGTCCTATTGGGTGTAGTGCACTATATAAGGAATAGGGTGCCATTTCGGAAACAACCTCTCTCTCTCTCTCTCTCTCTCTCTCTCTCTCTCTCTCTCTCTCTGTCTCTCTCTCTCTCTCTCTCTCTCTCTCTCTCTCTCTCTCTCTCTCTCTCTCTCTGTTCTCTCTCTCTCTCTCTCTCTCTCTCTCTCTCTCTCTCTCTCTCTCTCTCTCTCTCTCTCTCTCTCTCTCTCTCTCTCTCTCTCTCTCTCTCTCTCTCTCTCTCTCTCTCTCTCTCTCTCTCTCTCTCTCTCTCTGTCTCTCTCTCTCTCTCTCTCTCTCTCTCTCTCTCTCTCTCTCTCTCTCTCTCTCTCTCTGTCTCTCTCTCTCTCTCTCTCTCTCTCTCTCTCTCTCTCTCTCTCTCTCTCTCTCTCTCTCTCTCTCCCTCTCTCTCTCTCTCTCTCTCTCTCTCTCTCTCTCTCTCTCTCTCTCTCTCTCTCTCTCTCTCTCTCTCTCTCTCTCTCTCTCTCTCTCTCTCTCTCTCTCTCTCTCTCTCTCTCTCTCTCTCTCTCTCTCTCTCTCTCTCTCTCTCTCTCTCTCTCTCTCTCTCTCTCTCTCTCTCTCTCTCTCTCTCTCTCTCTCTCTCTCTCTCTCTCTCTCTCTCTCTCTCTCTCTCTCTCTCTCTCTCTCTCTCTCTCTCTCTCTCTCTCTCTCTCTCTCTCTCTCTCTCTCTCTCTCTCTCTCTCTCTCTCTCTCTCTCTCTCTCTCTCTCTCTCTCTCTCTCTCTCTCTCTCTCTCTCTCTCTCTCTCTCTCTCTCTCTCTCTCTCTCTCTCTCTCTCTCTCTCTCTCTCTCTCTCTCTCTCTCTCTCTCTCTCTCTCTCTCTCTCTCTCTCTCTCTCTCTCTCTCTCTCTCTCTCTCTCTCTCTCTCTCTCTCTCTCTCTCTCTCTCTCTCTCTCTCTCTCTCTCTCTCTCTCTCTCTCTCTCTCTCTCTCTCTCTCTCTCTCTCTCTCTCTCTCTCTCTCTCTCTCTCTCTCTCTCTCTCTCTCTCTCTCTCTCTCTCTCTCTCTCTCTCTCTCTCTCTCTCTCTCTCTCTCTCTCTCTCTCTCTCTCTCTCTCTCTCTCTCTCTCTCTCTCTCTCTCTCTCTCTCTCTCTCTCTCTCTCTCTCTCTCTCTCTCTCTCTCTCTCTCTCTCTCTCTCTCTCTCTCTCTCTCTCTCTCTCTCTCTCTCTCTCTCTCTCTCTCTCTCTCTCTCTCTCTCTCTCTCTCTCTCTCTCTCTCTCTCTCTCTCTCTCTCTCTCTCTCTCTCTCTCTCTCTCTCTCTCTCTCTCTCTCTCTCTCTCTCTCTCTCTCTCTCTCTCTCTCTCTCTCTCTCTCTCTCTCTCTCTCTCTCTCTCTCTCTCTCTCTCTCTCTCTCTCTCTCTCTCTCTCTCTCTCTCTCTCTCTCTCTCTCTCTCTCTCTCTCTCTCTCTCTCTCTCTCTCTCTCTCTCTCTCTCTCTCTCTCTCTCTCTCTCTCTCTCTCTCTCTCTCTCTCTCTCTCTCTCTCTCTCTCTCTCTCTCTCTCTCTCTCTCTCTCTCTCTCTCTCCCTCTCTCTCTCTCTCTCTCTCTCTCTCTCTCTCTCTCTCTCTCTCTCTCTCTCTCTCTCTCTCTCTCTCTCTCTCTCTCTCTCTCTCTCTCTCTCTCTCTCTCTCTCTGGGTTGAGTCCCAAATGGCTCTTTATTCTCTATATAGTTCACTACTTTTGATAAGAGTCCGTAGAGCAGGGATC
>NW_025535591.1:7500-40000 GCF_020615455.1 Coregonus clupeaformis
CTGGGATTTCCTATGATCTTCGATGTAGAAGAACCCTTTACCTTCTAACAACTCAGTATTATAGACACTATGTCCTGGGATTTCCTATGATCTTCTATGTAGAAGAACACCTTACCTTCTAATGACTCAGTATTATAGACACTATGTCCTGGGATTTCCTATGATCTTCTATGTAGAAGAACCCTTTACCTTCTAATGACTCAGTATTATAGACACTATGTCCTGGGATTTCCTATGATCTTCTATGTAGAAGAACACTTTACCTTCTAATGACTCAGTATTATAGACACTATGTCCTGGGATTTCCTATGATCTTCTATGTATAAGAACACTTTACCTTCTAATGACTCAGTATTATAGACACTATGTCCTGGGATTTCCTATGATCTTCTATGTAGAAGAACACCTTACCTTCTACGACGTGTAGCTTGTGAGCACCATAGAGTAAGACATGTTACATGTGCGTGTTCGTGAGAGTCTTAGACTTTCATAGATAACTTTGAGTCGTTTATAGCTCAAACTAGTCTTGGCTCGACAGACCGTTTTTTTTCTCGGGATCCACCCTTGTCTCACAAACACCGCTCTAGCTGAGACCCGTTAATCACACAGACTAATGGTTGGTACCAACGGCTGAAGAGGAAATAGACTAATCCAAAATAGTACAATCCAGAAGTCTGTTGCTCAAACGGGTTAGAATTCCAAATCCCACCAGTGTATTAGATTAGCTGTTGGTTGTCATTAGTATAGTGTTGTCAATCTGTGAGGGAAATGAAGCCTGTGCTATCGGACTATCTGACTAGCTAGGTCTTTCCAGTGGTTCACTGTGTTGTTTGGCTGTAGAATAAACCAAGGGAGATAAATCAATATTACAGATTGGCCCTTTTATGAAGGTTAGATTAGTAAACTATTGGCATAGAATCACACACTGGACCGTCCAAATGACTCAGTCCCTTCTATAAACAGTCTCTTGTGGATCAAATGACTCAGTCCCTTCTATAAACAGTCTCTTGTGGATCAAATGACTCAGTCCCTTCTATAAACTGTCTCTTGTGGATCAAATGACTCAGTCCCTTCTATAAACAGTCTCTTGTGGATCAAATGACTCAGTCCCTTCTATAAACAGTCTCTTGTGGATCAAATGACTCAGTCCCTTCTATAAACAGTCTCTTGTGGATCAAATGACTCAGTCCCTTCTATAAACAGTCTCTTGTGGATCAAATGACTCAGTCCCTTCTATAAACAGTCTCTTGTGGATCAAATCACTCAGTCCCTTCTATAAACAGTCTATTGTGGATCAAATGACTCAGTCCCTTCTATAAACAGTCTCTTGTGGATCAAATGACTCAGTCCCTTCTATAAACAGTCTCTTGTGGATCAAATGACTCAGTCCCTTCTATAAACAGTCTCTTGTGGATCAAATGACTCAGTCCCTTCTATAAACAGTCTCTTGTGGATCAGATCACTCAGTCCCTTCTATAAACAGTCTATTGTGGATCAAATGACTCAGTCCCTTCTATAAACAGTCTCTTGTGGATCAAATGACTCAGTCCCTTCTATAAACAGTCTCTTGGAATTACACTCTACTGTTTTACCATGTAGCGGTGTAGCTAACTACTGGAACTACACACTACTGTTTTACCATGTAGCGGTGTAGCTAACTACTGGAACTACACACTACTGTTTTACCATGTAGCGGTGTAGCTAACTACTGGAACTACACACTACTGTTTTACCATGTAGCGGTGTAGCTAACTACTGGAACTACACACTACTGTTTTACCATGTAGCGGTGTAGCTAACTACTGGAACTACACACTACTGTTTTACCATGTAGCGGTGTAGCTAACTACTGGAACTACACACTACTGTTTTACCATGTAGCGGTGTAGCTAACCACTGGAACTACACACTACTGTTTTACCATGTAGCGGTGTAGCTAACTACTGGAACTACACACAACTGTTTTACCATGTAGCGGTGTAGCTAACTACTGGAACTACACACTACTGTTTTACCATGTAGCGGTGTAGCTAACTACTGGAACTACACACTACTGTTTTACCATGTAGCGGTGTAGCTAACTACTGGAACTACACACTACTTTTTTTGCAAGAATTTATTTTTTTTCAGCATCAGACCTTCCTAATGCTCACTTAAAACATAATGTTTTTGTTTAACAGGCTAAATGACACATTGTGCCCTCATCTGACTCCAGAGTGATCTGTTCTTGCAGTCTATGTAGTCTATGACATGTCAGATTTAGATATGATCATTTATCACAAAGTAGATTGAATGTAGTGAAGTACTTTTTTCAAAGTAGGTTTAGTTAAGTAAACTACGTTTTTTCTTAAGGGGCGAGCTTTAGTGTAGCTTAACTTCTTCCAGTGAGAAGTCATTGGTAGCTTGGTGAACTATATGTTCAGAGTAGCTTCCCCCAAACACCACTTGCACCACTACCTTCATTGGCATTCTACTTTCCATTTGAAAAAAACGACACAACTGAAGATACACAACACATGGTTTGACATGTATTTATATTAAAGGGGTTGTATTAAATTCATATATATATATTTTTTCCTCCATGAACTCTGCACTTGTCCCAGATGGCACCCTGTTTCCTCTTTAAGGCCCTGATCAAAAGTAGTGCACTATCAAGGGAATAGGGTGCCATTTGTTCACAATGCAGTGCGTTGGTATTGGTGTACCGCCTGACTCTCCCCGTTTGGATACAGCAGTACCCTGAAGGCTTATATTAATTACAGAGATAGCGCTCTTAAATCAAGTACCATCACACACACACACACACACACACCGCAGATCGTTTTTCCTTTAATGCATGCCTTAAAGCCGATAGCAGATATTCTCAGTACATCTTAATCAACCTTAATGACCCACATTAAAAAAATACAACAGTTTACTATAGAATACTACAGTGCTTACTATAGAATTACATAGTAAACTGTAGTATACTGTAAAATGCTATACTACACACTGTAGTATCCCTCTCTCATGTGTAGTACTTACTATAGAATGTTGTAGTATACTGTAGAATAAAATAGTAAATACTACAGTATTATCCATTTGAAAAAAACTGTAGTAAATACTACAGTAATGTCCACAAAAACACTAGTCTGCAAAAAACACGACTTTTTTAAACTATAGTTAATACTACACTATTTAATTTATATACACCCTGCCCATTCCCATTCCCCTCCCCCATAACCCAATTGGTGCCACCCATAAGGGAGAAACCTACGTGTTCAAGTATAGACCATATATTGTGTTCCCTACAGGTTATAGAAAAGAGCAGAAGCTCTGAACTATCTGTTCAGACCCCAGTCCTACCTAGGTGAGGGAAATGATCTCTGAGAAATTGAAGATGTACCACAGGAAGATGGAGGTGGAGCGCGCCCACAGGACTGGAAAACCCACCACAGGCCCAGGCCGATAGTGGTCAAGTTCCTGAGGTTCAAGGACAAGGTAGCTGTTCTGGAAAGAGCAAAGAACTTGAGTGGAACGTATATATATTTTTCAACAAGGACTATCCTGAAGCTGTGCGCCAGAAGAGGTAAGAACTTATCCCAGCCATGAAAGCTGCGAGAGTGCGTGGGGACATTGCTTACATCCACTTTGACAGGCTCATTGTCCAGCCTCCCTCCCAGAAGCCTGGAATGGATGAGAGAGCCAAGCCTATGGGTTTGTAGCTTCAACCCCGCAGCACACACACACCAACTGATTAATGGACTGCTGAATGTATATTTTTTTATCTTGCTTTGTTTGCTCTTTTCAGTATTATGTCTATCTCTGATAAGCTACCCAGAAAAGGGCTGAAAATAGCCCATATCAATATATGTAGCCTTAGAAATAAGGTTAATGAAATCAATAACTTGCTAACATCAGATAACATTCATAGATTAGCCATTTCTGAGACTCACTTAGATAATTAATTTGACGATACAGCAGTATGTCAAGCGACGTGTATGCGGTAGAGAAGTCAAATGCAGGACACTGAGCGGCGGACAACGTTCTTTACTGAATACAGTAAGAATAACGTACAAAACAACAAACCTCCAAAACAGAGAGGAAAAACACAACGACCCGTACATATAAGGAACTGCCGGAATGACAAACGAACAATCACACACAAAATAACCAAATGAGAGACATGGGTAAATATAGGGAGTACAATCCAACATAATGGGAAACAGGTGTACACAATAAAGACCAAACAAGACAAACACAGAAACATCGATCGGCAGCAGCTAGTACTCCGGGGACGACGAATGCCGAAGCCTGACCGAGCAAGGAGGAAGAGCAGCCTCGGCTGAATCCGTGACACAGTAGCACTACAAGAATATATAGTGAGGGAAAAAAGTATTTGATCCCCTGCTGATTTTGTACATTTGCCCACTGACAAAGAAATGATCAGTCTATCATTTTAATGGTAGGTTTATTTGAACAGTGAGAGACAGAATAACAACAAAATAATCCAGAAAAACGCATGTCAAAAATGTTATGAATTGATTTGCATTTTAATGAGGGAAATAAGTATTTGACCCCTCTGCAAAACATGAGTTAGTACTTGGTGGCAAAACCCTTGTTGGCAATCACAGAGGTCAGACGTTTCTTGTAGTTGGCCACCAGGTTTGCACACATCTCATGAGGGATTTTGTCCCACTCCTCTTTGCAGATCTTCTCCAAGTCATTAAGGTTTCGAGGCTGACGTTTGGCAACTTGAACCTTCAGCTCCCTCCACAGATTTTCTATGGGATTAAGGTCTGGAGACTGGCTAGGCCACTCCAAGACCTTAATGTGCTTCTTCTTGAGCCACTCCTTTGTTGCCTTGGCCGTGTGTTTTGGGTCATTGTCATGCTGGAATACCCATCCACGACCCATTTTCAATGCCCTGGCTGAGGGAAGGAGGTTCTCACCCAAGATTTGACGGTACATGGCCCCGTCCATCGTCCCTTTGATGCGGTGAAGTTGTCTTGTCCCCTTAGCAGAAAAACACCCCCAAAGCATAATGTTTCCACCTCCATGTTTGACGGTGGGGATGGTGTTCTTGGGGTCATAGGCAGCATTCCTCCTCCTCCAAACACGGCGAGTTGAGTTGATGCCAAAGAGCTCGATTTTGGTCTCATCTGACCACAACACTTTCACCCAGTTCTCCTCTGAATCATTCAGATGTTCATTGGCAAACTTCAGACGGGCCTGTATATGTGCTTTCTTGAGCAGGGGGACCTTGCGGGCGCTGCAGGATTTCAGTCCTTCACGGCGTAGTGTGTTACCAATTGTTTTCTTGGTGACTATGGTCCCAGCTGCCTTGAGATCATTGACAAGATCCTCCCGTGTAGTTCTGGGCGGATTCCTCACCGTTCTCATGATCATTGCAACTCCATGAGTTGAGATCTTGCATGGAGCCCCAGGCCGAGGGAGATTGACAGTTAGTTTGTGTTTCTTCCATTTGCGAATAATCGCACCAACTGTTGTCACCTTCTCACCAAGCTGCTTGGCGATGGTCTTGTAGCCCATTCCAGCCTTGTGTAGGTCTACAATCTTGTCCCTGACATCCTTGGAGAGCTCTTTGGTCTTGTCCATGGTGGAGAGTTTGGAATCTGATTGATTGATTGCTTCTGTGGACAGGTGTCTTTAATACAGGTAACAAGCTGAGATTAGGAGCACTCCCTTTAAGAGTGTGCTCCTAATCTCAGCTCGTTACCTGTATAAAAGAAACCTGGGAGCCAGAAATCTTTCTGATTGAGAGGGGGTCAAATACTTATTTCCCTCATTAAAATGCAAATTAAATTTATAACATTTTTGACATGCGTTTTTCTGGATTTTTTTGTAGTTATTCTGTCTCTCACTGTTCAAATAAGCCTACCATTAAAATGATAGACTGATCATTTCTTTGTCAGTGGGCAAACATACAAAATCAGCAGGGGATCAAATACTTTTTTCCCTCACTGTAACATCTATAGAAGAGACAGAAATGCTTATGGGGGATGTGTTGCTGTATATATTCAGAGCCATATCCCTGTAATGCTTCGAGAAGATCTTATGTCAAGTGTTATTGAAGTGTTGTCGTTGCAGGTTCACATGCCACATCTTAAGCCTATTCTTTTAGGGTGTTGCTATAGGCCACCAGGTGCTAACAGTCAGTATCTAAATAATATGTGTGAAATGCTTGATAGTGTATATGATGTAAACAGAGAGGTCTACTTTCTTGGGGATCTGAATATTGACTGGTTTTCATCAAGCTGTCTGCTCAAGAGGAAGATTCTTACTGTAACCAGTGCCTGTAATCTGGTTCAGGTTATTAATCAAACTATCAGGGTGTTTACAAACACTACAGGAACAAGATCATCCACATGTATCGATCACATTTTTACTAATACTGTAGAACTTTGTTCTGAAGCTGTATCCGTACCCATTGGATGCAGTGATCACAATATAGTGGCTATATCCAGGAAAGCCAAAGTTCCAAAAGCTGGGCCTAAAATAATGTATAAGAGATCATACAAAAGATTTTGCTGTAACTCTTATGTGGATGATGTTAAAAAATATTTGTTGGTTTGATGTGATTAATAAGGAGCATCCAGATGCTGCACTTGATGAATTTATTAAATTGATTCTTCCAATTATTGATAAACATGCACCGGTTATGAAACTGACTGTTAGAACTGTTAAGGCTCCATGGATTGATGAGGAATTGAAAAACTGTATGGTTGAAAGAGACGGGGCAAAAGGAGTGGCTAATAAGTCTGGCTGCACATCTGACTGGCTGACTTACTGCAAATAGAGAAATTATGTGACTAAACTCAACAAAAAGAAGAAGAAACTGTATTATGAAGCCAAGATCAATTATATAAAGAATGATGGAAAAAAAACTTTAAAGTACTTTAAATGAAATTATGGGCAGAAAGACATATTCAACATCATCTTTCATCGAATCAGATGGCTTATTCATCACAAAACCATTTGATGTTGCCAATTATTTTGGCATTGGCATTGGCAAAGTGGACAAACTTAGGCAGGAAATGCCAACAATGAACAGTGAGCCATCGTGTTTATGCATAAAAAAACAAATAATGAAAGAAAAGCATTGCAAGTTTGAATTTTGTAAAGTTAGTGTGGGAGAGATGGAAAAATTATTGTTATCGGTCAATAATGACAAACCTCCTGGCATTGACAACTTAGATAGAAAGCTACTGAGGATGGTAGCTGACTCTATAGCCACTCCTATCTGTCATATCTTTAATCTGAGCCAAAGTAATTCCACTACCCAAGAATGGTAAAGCGGCCTTTACTGGTTCTAACAGCAGACCTATAAGCTTGCTGCCAGCTCTTAGCAAACTGTTGGAAAAAATTGTGTTTGACCAGATACAATGCTATTTCTCTGTAAACAAATTAACAGACTTTCAGCATGCTTATAGGGAAGGGCACTCAACATGTACTGCACTGACACAAATGACTGATGATTGGTTGAAGAAATTGATCATTAGAAGATTGTGGGAGCTGTACTGTTAGATTTCAGTGCAGCCTTTGATATTATTGACCATAACCTGTTGTTGAAAAAACGTATGGCGCAGTGGTCTAAGGCACAGCATCGCAGTGCTAGCTGTGCCACTAGAGATCCTGGTTCGACTCCAGGCTCTGTCGTAGCCGGCCGCGACCGGGAGACCCATGGGGCGGCGCACAATTGGCACAGCGTCGTCCAGGGTAGGGGAGGGAATGGCCGGCAGGGGATGTTGGTAGAGCATGGCGTTTGCAACGCCAGGGTTGTGGGTTCGATTCCCACGGGGGGGGCCAGTATGAAAAACTAACTGTAAGTCGCTCTGGATAAGAGCGTCTGCTAAATGACTAAAATGTAAATGTAATGGCTTTTCAACCTCTGCCATATTTAGGATTCAGAGCTATCTATCTAATAGAACTCAAACGGTTTTCTTTAATGGAAACTTCTCTAATGTCAAACATGTAAAGTGTGGTGTACCACAGGGCAGATCTCTATGCCCTCTACTCTTTTCTATTTTTACCAATGACCTGCCACTGGCATTAAACAAAGCATGTGTGTCCATGTATGCTGATGATTCAACCATATACGCATCAGCAACCACAGCTAATGAAGTCACTGAACCCCTTAACTAAGAGTTGCAGTCTGTTTTGGAATGGGTGGCCACTAATAAACTGGTCTTGAACATCTCTAAAACTAAGAGCATTGTATTTGGTACAAATCATTCCCTAAATTCTAGACCTCAGCTGAATCTGGTAATGAATGATGTGGCTGTTGAACAAGTTGATGAGACTAAATTACGTGGCGTTACCTTAGATTGTAAACTATCATGGTCAAAACATATAGATTCAATGGTTGTAAAGATAGGGAGAGGTCTTTCTGTAATAAAGAGATGCTCTGCTTTTTTGACACCACATTCCAAAAAGCAAGTTCTGCAGGCTCTAGTTTAGTCTAATCTTGATTACTGTCCAGTCGTGTGGTCCAGTGCTGCAAGGAAAGACCTAGTTAAGCTGCAGCTGGCCCAAAACAGAGCGGCACGTCTTGCTCTTCATTGTAATCAGAGGGCTGATATAAATACTATGCATGCCAGTCTCTCTTGGCTAAGAGTTGAGGACAGACTGACTGCATCACTTCTTATTTTTATAAGATACATTAATGTTTTGAAAATCCCAAAAAAAAATCATAGTCAACTTACACACACACTTATCCCACAAGACATGCCACCAGGGGTCTTTTCACAGTCCTCAAATCCAGAACAAATTAAAGGAAGCGTACAGTATTATATAGAGCCATTATTGCATGGAACTCCGTTCCATCTCATATTGCTCAAATAAACAGCAAACCTGGTTTCAAAAACAGATAAAGCAACACCTCACGGCACAACGCCTCTCCCCTATTTGACCTAGATAGTTTGTGTGTATGTATTGATATGTGCCTTTTCTAAATTGATGTATTTCTGTCCTTGAGCTGTTCTTGTCTATTCATGTTCTGTTTTATTTCATGTTTTGTGTGGACCCCAGGAAGAGTAGCTGCTGCTTTCGCAACAGCTAATGGGGATCCTAATAAAATACCAAATACCAAATACCTACAAGTTATAGAAAAGACCAGAAGCGCTGAACTATGTGTTCAGACCCCAGTCTCACCTACCTAAAAAGTTACTGAAAATCTGCTCTATTAGTATTTCTCCAGTAGGTTTCCTAAAGGACAACGCCTCCACTTCTATGTCAAAGATAATAAAACAAAAACACTACAGTAAATACTACAGTATACTACAGTCTGCAAAAACACTACAGTAAATACTACAGTATACTACAGTCTGCAAACACACTACAGTATACTACAGTCTGCAAAAACACTACAGTAAATACTACAGTATACTACAGTCTGCGAAAACACTACAGTAAATACTACAGTATACTACAGTCTGCAAAAACACTACAGTAAATACTACAGTATACTACAGTCTGCGAAAACACTACAGTAAATACTACAGTATACTACAGTCTGCGAAAACACTACAGTAAATACTACAGTATAATACAGTCTGCGAAAACACTACAGTAAATACTACAGTATACTACAGTCTGCAAAAACACTACAGTAAATACTACAGTATACTACAGTCTGCGAAAACACTACAGTAAATACTACAGTATACTACAGTCTGCAGAAACACTACAGTAAATACTACAGTATACTACAGTCTGCAAAAACACTACAGTAAATACTACAGTATACTACAGTCTGCGAAAACACTACAGTAAATACTACAGTATACTACAGTCTGCAAAAACACTACAGTAAACACTACAGTATACTACAGTCTGCGAAAACACTACAGTAAATACTACAGTATACTACAGTCTGCAAAAACACTACAGTAAATACTACAGTATACTACAGTCTGCAAAAACACTACAGTAAATACTACAGTATACTACAGTCTGCGAAAACACTACAGTAAATACTACAGTATACTACAGTCTGCGAAAACACTACAGTAAATACTACAGTATACTACAGTCTGCAAAAAACACTACAGTAAATACTACAGTATACTACAGTCTGCAAAAACACTACATTAAATACTACAGTATACTACAGTCTGCGAAAACACTACAGTAAATACTACAGTATACTACAGTCTGCGAAAACACTACAGTAAATACTACAGTATACTACAGTCTGCAAAAACACTACAGTAAATACTACAGTATACTACAGTCTGCAAAAACACTACAGTAAATACTACAGTATACTACAGTCTGCAAAAGCACTACATTAAATACTACAGTATACTACAGTCTGCGAAAACACTACAGTAAATACTACAGTATACTACAGTCTGCGAAAACACTACAGTAAATACTACAGTATACTACAGTCTGCAAAAACACTACAGTAAATACTACAGTATACTACAGTCTGCAAAAACACTACAGTAAATACTACAGTATACTACAGTCACGAAAACACTACAGTAAATACTACAGTATACTACAGTCTGCAAAAACACTACAGTAAATACTACAGTATACTACAGTCTGCAGAAACACTACAGTAAATACTACAGTATACTACAGTCTGCAAAAACACTACATGAGGTGTGGTATACGGCCAATATACCACACCCCCCAGGTGCCTTATTGCTTTAGTATACCTATAGTATCTGTTCATGTGGGGATGCAGTACTGTTACTATTTCAGAACAGTTTTAGAGGTTAGGATTTGGAACGTTATATATTTATATTTCCCAGACTTTAAAAGAGTGAAAGTAACACACCTGAACGTGCTACCAGCCAGGTGCATAGAGCAAAAACGTATGCTTATTTAAAAAGATCACACGCTTTATCAAACAGTGAGAGAGGAGATTCTATTCTAGATTGTTCCGCACACACACAAACACACACACACACACACACACAAACACACACACCCCCACACACACACACACACACACACACACACACACACACACACACACACAGACACAAACACACACACACACACACAAACACACACAAACACACACACACACACACACACACACACACACACACACACACAGACACAAACACACACATACATACACACAAACACACACACACACACACACACACACACACACACACACACACACACACACACACACACACACACACACACACACACACACACACACACACACACACACACACACACACACACACACACAGACACAAACACACACACACACACACAAACACACACAAACACACACACAAAAACACACACACACACACACACACACACAGAAGGGATGCTGGGAAATGTCAGCTGTCCCAGACTACAAAAGGAAACAAACTGTATGATTGACAGACAGGCTGTGACCCAAACCCTGGTAGAAAGTAGTGTACTATATAGGATAAAGGGTGCCATTTGGGACCATAGAGCAGTATTGAGACGGCCGAGCACATAAACGACTCACAAATAACCTCCCACAAATACTCTCTCTCCGATGCACACGACACAGTAATGATCCACTACCAGATATCAGTTATATCCCTTCCTATCTGTCTTTATTAGTCTATACTATATCCCTTCATATCTGTCTGCATTAGTCTATAATATATCCCTTCTATCTGTCTGCATTAGTCTATACTATATCCCTTCATATCTGTCTGCATTAGTCTATAATATATCCCTTCATATCTGTCTGCATTAGTCTATAATATATCCCTTCATATCTGTCTGCATTAGTCTATAATATATCCCTTCATATCTGTCTGCATTAGTCTATACTATATCCCTTCCTATCTGTCTGCATTAGTCTATACTATATCCCTTCCTATCTGTCTGCATTAGTCTATAATATATCCCATCCTATCTGTCTGCATTAGTCTATAATATATCCCTTCCTATCTGTCTGCATTAGTCTATAATATATCCCTTCCTATCTGTCTGCATTAGTCTATGATATATCCCTTCCTATCTGTCTGCATTAGTCTATACTATATCCCTTCCTATCTGTCTGCATTAGTCTATAATATATCCCTTCCTATCTGTCTGCATTAGCCTATAATATATCCCTTCCTATCTGTCTGCATTAGTCTATACTATATCCCTTCCTATCTGTCTGCATTAGTCTATAATATATCCCTTCCTATCTGTCTGCATTAGTCTATACTACAGTGGGGGAAAAAAGTATTTAGTCAGCCACCAATTGTGCAAGTTCTCCCACTTAAAAAGATGAGAGAGGCCTGTAATCTTCATCATAGGTACACGTCAACTATGACAGACAAATTCAGAAAAGAAAATCCAGAAAATCACATTGTAGGATTTTTTATGAATTTATTTGCAAATTATGGTGGAAAATAAGTATTTGGTCACCTACAAACAAGCAAGATTTCTGGCTCTCACAGACCTGTAACTTCTTCTTTAAGAGGCTCCTCTGTCCTCCACTCGTTACCTGTATTAATGGCACCTGTTTGAACTTGTTATCAGTATAAAAGACACCTGTCCACAACCTCAAACAGTCACACTCCAAACTCCACTATGGCCAAGACCAAAGAGCAGTCAAAGGACACCAGAAACAAAATTGTAGACCTGCACCAGGCTGGGAAGACTGAATCTGCAATAGGTAAGCAGCTTGGTTTGAAGAAATCAACTGTGGGAGCAATTATTAGGAAATGGAAGACATACAAGACCACTGATAATCTCCCTCGATCTGGGGCTCCACGCAAGATCTCACCCCGTGGGGTCAAAATGATCACAAGAACGGTGAGCAAAAATCCCAGAACCACACGGGGGGACCTAGTGAATGACCTGCAGAGAGCTGGGACCAAAGTAACAAAGCCTACCATCAGTAACACACTACGCCGCCAGGTACTCAAATCCTGCACTGCCAGACGTGTCCCCCTGCTTGTCCAGGCCCATCTGAAGTTTGCTAGAGTGCATTTGGATGATCCAGAAGAGGATTGGGAGAATGTCATATGGTCAGATGAAACCAAAATATAACTTTTTGGTAAAAACTCAACTCGTCATGTTTGGAGGACAAAGAATGCTGAGTTGCATCCAAAGAACACCATACCTACTGTGAAGCATGGGGGGTGGAAACATCATGCTTTGGGGCTGTTTTTCTGCAAAGGGACCAGGACGACTGATCCGTGTAAAGGAAAGAATGAATGGGGCCAGGTATCGTGAGATTTTGAGTGAAAACCTCCTTCCATCAGCAAGGGCATTGAAGATGAAACGTGGCTGGGTCTTTCAGCATGACAATGATCCCAAACACACCGCCCGGGCAACGAAGGAGTGGCTTCGTAAGAAGCATTTCAAGGTCCTGGAGTGGCCTAGCCAGTCTCCAGATCTCAACCCCATAGAAAATCTTTGGAGGGAGTTGAAAGTCTGTGTTGCCCAGCGACAGCCCCAAAACATCACTGCTCTAGAGGAGATCTGCATGGAGGAATGGGCCAAAATACCAGCAACAGTGTGTGAAAACCTTGTGAAGACTTACAGAAAACGTTTGACCTGTGTCATTGTCAACAAAGGGTATATAACAAAGTATTGAGAAACTTTTGTTATTGACCAAATACTTATTTTCCACCATAATTTGCAAATAAATTCATTACAAATCCTACAATGTGATTTTCTGGAAAAAAAATTCTCATTTTGTCTGTCATAGTTGACGTGTACCTATGATGAAAATTACAGGCCTCTCTCATCTTTTTAAGTGGGATAACTTGCACAATTGGTGGTTGACTAAATACTTTTTTTCCCCACTGTATATCCCTTCCTATCTGTCTGCATTAGTCTATAATATATCCCTTCCTATCTGTCTGCATTAGTCTATACTATATCCCTTCCTATCTGTCTGCATTAGTCTATACTATATCCCTTCCTATCTGTCTGCATTAGTCTATAATATATCCCTTCTATCTGTCTGCATTAGTCTATACTATATCCCTTCCTATCTGTCTGCATTAGTCTATAATATATCCCTTCCTATCTGTCTGCATTAGTCTATACTATATCCCTTCCTATCTGTCTGCATTAGTCTATAATATATCCCTTTATCTGTCTGCATTAGTCTATACTATATCCCTTCCTATCTGTCTGCATTAGTCTATAATATATCCCTTCCTATCTGTCTGCATTAGTCTATAATATATCCCTTCATATCTGTCTGCATTAGTCTATAATATATCCCTTCCTATCTGTCTGCATTAGTCTATAATATATCCCTTCCTATCTGTCTGCATTAGTCTATACTATATCCCTTCCTATCTGTCTGCATTAGTCTATACTATATCCCTTCCTATCTGTCTGCATTAGTCTATAATATATCCCTTTATATCTGTCTGCATTAGTCTATAACACGCTGCACCTAATATTATCAGGACAGTGTTTTCTGATGTCTCAATCAAATAATGCCTGTATTCAATTAGCTGGTTCAATCTTTAAACCAATTGAGATGAAGATTCAAGTATTACTCTGTATTTATAATTGAAGGCCTGATCTGATGCAAAAAAACAGGAATTATGACAAATTAATCAAGTAGTTTTTCAAAGATTGAACAGATTGACTGGGCTGAGCACATGAGTTGAGAAGGGAACAGAGAGACCGAGAGAGCGGGGGTGGAATTAATCAGACTCACAATGTAAATGGACCCAGAAGGTTTTTCAGTTCTGAGTTTGTCAAGGAGTTTTGACAAAAACAAAAGGGGAGTTCAAAAATACTTTAAATCAGACTCACAGAGATATTAACATCATGGTTAGAATCACAGAGATATTAACATCATGGTTAGAATCACAGAGATATTAACATCATGATTAGAATCACAGAGATATTAACATCATGGTTAGACTCACAGAGATATTAACATCATGGTTAGAATCACAGAGATATTAACATCATGGTTAGACTCACAGAGATATTAACATCATGGTTAGACTCACAGAGATATTAACATCATGGTTAGAATCACAGAGATATTAACATCATGGTTAGAATCACAGAGATATTAACATCATGGTTAGAATCACAGAGATATTAACATCATGGTTAGAATCACAGAGATATTAACATCGTGGTTAGAATCACAGAGATATTAACATCGTGGTTAGAATCACAGAGATATTAACATCATGGTTAGAATCACAGAGATATTAACATCGTGGTTAGACTCACAGAGATATTAACATCGTGGTTAGAATCACAGAGATATTAACATCGTGGTTAGAATCACAGAGATATTAACATCGTGGTTAGAATCACAGAGATATTAACATCGTGGTTAGAATCACAGAGATATTAACATCATGGTTAGAATCACAGAGATATTAACATCATGGTTAGAATCACAGAGATATTAACATCATGGTTAGATTCACAGAGATATTAACATCATGGTTAGAATCACAGAGATATTAACATCATGGTTAGAATCACAGAGATATTAACATCATGGTTAGAATCACAGAGATATTAACATCATGGTTAGAATCACAGAGATATTAACATCATGGTTAGAATCACAGAGATATTAACATCATGGTTAGAATCACAGAGATATTAACATCGTGGTTAGAATCACAGAGATATTAACATCGTGGTTAGAATCACAGAGATATTAACATCGTGGTTAGAATCACAGAGATATTAACATCGTGGTTAGAATCACAGAGATATTAACATCGTGGATAGAATCACAGAGATATTAACATCATGGTTAGAATCACAGAGATATTAACATCATGGTTAGAATCACAGAGATATTAACATCATGGTTAGACTCACAGAGATATTAACATCATGGTTAGAATCACAGAGATATTAACATCATGGTTAGATTCACAGAGATATTAACATCATGGTTAGAATCACAGAGATATTAACATCGTGGTTAGAATCACAGAGATATTAACATCGTGGTTAGAATCACAGAGATATTAACATCGTGGTTAGAATCACAGAGATATTAACATCGTGGTTAGAATCACAGAGATATTAACATCGTGGATAGAATCACAGAGATATTAACATCATGGTTAGAATCACAGAGATATTAACATCATGGTTAGAATCACAGAGATATTAACATCATGGTTAGACTCACAGAGATATTAACATCATGGTTAGAATCACAGAGATATTAACATCATGGTTAGATTCACAGAGATATTAACATCATGGTTAGATTCACAGAGATATTAACATCATGGTTAGATTCACATTGTGCTTCAGAGCCAGACAACTAGGAGGGATGAGGGACAGGAAATATGAACTAGCGTGACGAAAGCGTCTGTGTCTGTGTGTGTGTGCGTGTGTGTGTGTGGGTATACGTTAGGGTGATTTTGACCTGATACGGAAGGCCCCTGGGCCATGATACGGACACCACGGAACACAACACAGGAAGTTACCATGGTCGCCTTGCCCCAAATGGCACCCTATTGGTCAACAGTAGTGCACTATATAGGGAATAGGGTGCCATTTGAGACGCTACCTCGGTCACAACACCCTGATCAGGTGCTTCAGAAACCACCTCGTCAAACAGGAAGCAGCTACCAGGTAGGAGCTGGGGAAATGATATGGCCACACAACTCACTGCGGTTGGAAGGAACCCTACACTTACCCATAGGAGGAGGAACCTCCACTTGTCTAAATAATACCCCATCATCACCACATGGTAATATTATAAATAGGAGGAACCTCCACTTGGATAAATATTGTTGACATGTTTTCATGTTTTAGATTCCAACCATTTCCTAAATGCTTTTCTCAAAAACCACAAACCATTAAAAAAAAACTAGGTTTAGGGAGACAGGAAACAGAGAGATTAACTGCCACACTCCAGAGTGTAGTTTGTTTTTCTATTCACTCGTCTGTGATGATAACTGACACTCAGATGCCCCACTACCCCCTCACCCAAAATAGGTTTTCTGTTCACTTGTCTGTGATGATAACTGACACTCAGATGCCCCACTACCCCCCTCACCCAAAAATAGGTTTTCTATTCACTCGTCTGTGATGATAACTGACACTCAGATGCCCCACTACCCCCTCACCCAAAATAGGTTTTTCTATTCACTCGTCTGTGATGATAACTGACACTCAGATGCCCCACTACCCCCTCACCCAAAAGAGGCCCAATATGTTCCATGTTAAAGTCTTTCTCTCCAGATAGAAGCAAAGTGGCGTGGAGACAGTAATGACTCTAGACAGGCCCTGGTTGAGTCCAAAATGGCAACCCTATTCCCCTATGGGCCCTGCTCAAAAGTAGTGCACTACATAGGGGAACAGAGTGCCATTTGGAACGCAGAAAGTCTCTTAAATGGACGTGCGGTTGGGCTCTTATCCAGAAACAAAAACGAGATAAAAATAAATAGTTTTAGAAACTTAATATGAAGCAGTCGACATCTGAATTTCTTGGAATGGATTATAGCGCCCAGGGCGAAGTGCAGCTAGCATTTCACCTGACTGACGGACAGCCCCACTGCCAGATCAATTCATAAACATCCAACAGCCCCGCTGACGGTGAGAGAGAGAGACGCTGTAGAGCTTGTAGAGACATTTGTTAAATGCCACCTGGAAATTTTGAACCTGTCTGTCTCCACTACGCATGTCTTTATTTCCTGCTGCTCAATCAAATATTCCACCAGAGGACAAGCTGTCATAAAGTATTCCATCAGAGGACAAGCTGATTTAAAGTATTCCACCAGAGGACAAGCTGATTTAAAGTATTCCACCAGAGGACAAGCTGATTTAAAGTATTCCACCAGAGGACAAGCTGTCATAAAGTATTCCATCAGAGGACAAGCTGATGTAAAGTATTCCACCAGAGGACAAGCTGATGTAAAGTATTCCATCAGAGGACAAGCTGATTTAAAGTATTCCACCAGAGGACAAGCTGATGTAAAGTATTCCATCAGAGGACAAGCTGTCATAAAGTATTCCACCAGAGGACAAGCTGATGTAAAGTATTCCATCAGAGGACAAGCTGTCATAAAGTATTCCACCAGAGGACAAGCTGATTTAAAGTATTCCACCAGAGGACAAGCTGATGTAAAGTATTCCACCAGAGGACAAGCTGATGTAAAGTATTCCATCAGAGGACAAGCTGATTTAAAGTATTCCATCAGAGGACAAGCTGATTTAAAGTATTCCACCAGAGGACAAGCTGATGTAAAGTATTCCATCAGAGGACAAGCTGATTTAAAGTATTCCATCAGAGGACAAGCTGATTTAAAGTATTCCACCAGAGGACAAGCTGATGTAAAGTATTCCATCAGAGGACAAGCTGATTTAAAGTATTCCATCAGAGGACAAGCTGATTTAAAGTATTCCATCAGAGGACAAGCTGATTTAAAGTATTCCACCAGAGGACAAGCTGATGTAAAGTATTCCATCAGAGGACAAGCTGATTTAAAGTATTCCACCAGAGGACAAGCTGATGTAAAGTATTCCATCAGAGGACAAGCTGATTTAAAGTATTCCACCAGAGGACAAGCTGTCATAAAGTATTCCATCAGAGGACAAGCTGATTTAAAGTATTCCACCAGAGGACAAGCTGATGTAAAGTATTCCATCAGAGGACAAGCTGATTTAAAGTATTCCACCAGAGGACAAGCTGATGTAAAGTATTCCACCAGAGGACAAGCTGATGTAAAGTATTCCACCAGAGGACAAGCTGATGTAAAGTATTCCACCAGAGGACAAGCTGTCATAAAGTATTCCACCAGAGGACAAGCTGATGTAAAGTATTCCATCAGAGGACAAGCTGATTTAAAGTATTCCATCAGAGGACAAGCTGATTTAAAGTATTCCATCAGAGGACAAGCTGATTTAAAGTATTCCATCAGAGGACAAGCTGATGTAAAGTATTCCATCAGAGGACAAGCTGATTTAAAGTATTCCACCAGAGGACAAGCTGATGTAAAGTATTCCACCAGAGGACAAGCTGATGTAAAGTATTCCACCAGAGGACAAGCTGATGTAAAGTATTCCACCAGAGGACAAGCTGTCATAAAGTATTCCACCAGAGGACAAGCTGATGTAAAGTATTCCATCAGAGGACAAGCTGATTTAAAGTATTCCACCAGAGGACAAGCTGATGTAAAGTATTCCATCAGAGGACAAGCTGATTTAAAGTATTCCATCAGAGGACAAGCTGATTTAAAGTATTCCACCAGAGGACAAGCTGATGTAAAGTATTCCACCAGAGGACAAGCTGATGTAAAGTATTCCACCAGAGGACAAGCTGATGTAAAGTATTCCACCAGAGGACAAGCTGATGTAAAGTATTCCACCAGAGGACAAGCTGATTTAAAGTATTCCATCAGAGGACAAGCTGATGTAAAGTATTCCATCAGAGGACAAGCTGATGTAAAGTATTCCATGACTCAAAGAAGCGAGAAAGACAAAGTAGCTGAACAGTTTTAAACAAATGAATTTATTCTAAAAATAAGGAGACGCAGCAGAGTGAGAGCGAGAGAGTGAGAGTGAGAGTGAGAGCGAGAGAGAGAGAGAGAGAGAGAGAGAGAGAGAGAGAGAGAGAGAGAGAGAGAGAGAGAGAGAGAGAGAGAGAGAGAGAGAGAGAGAGAGAGAGAGAGAGAGAGAGAGAGAGAGAGAGAGAGGTTCATTATAATTTCTACACTCCTTCTACATGGTTTTAGTCATTTAAGTTCAGACTGGAGTTTTATTTAATGATAAAAATAAATAAATAAATCTGACATTCAAAACTTCCCACGACCTAGTTAAGAATCGCTGCTGTAGGCTATATTTTATACTCACCAGTATATAATATATATATATTATAACACCTTGTACCCTGGCAGAAAGCCTGGTGGAACACTGTTCCCTCAATTCACCAGTATATAACACCTTGTACCCTGGCAGAAAGCCTGGTGGAACACTGTTCCCTCAATTCACCAGTATATAACACCTTGTACCCTGGCAGAAAGCCTGGTGGAACACTGTTCCCTCAATTCACCAGTATATAACACCTTGTACCCTGGCAGAAAGCCTGGTGGAAAACTGTTCCCTCAATTCACCAGTATATAACACCTTGTACCCTGGCAGAAAGCCTGGTGGAACACTGTTCCCTCAATTCACCAGTATATAACACCTTGTACCCTGGCAGAAAGCCTGGTGGAACACTGTTCCCTCAATTCAGCAGTATATAACACATTGTACCCTGGCAGAAAGCCTGGTGGAAAACTGTTCCCTCAATTCACCAGTATATAACACCTTGTACCCTGGCAGAAAGCCTGGTGGAACACTGTTCCCTCAATTCACCAGTATATAACACCTTGTACCCTGGCAGAAAGCCTGGTGGAACACTGTTCCCTCAATTCACCAGTATATAACACCTTGTACCCTGGCAGAAAGCCTGGTGGAACACTGTTCCCTCAATTCACCAGTATATAACACCAGATATTTCAGAGTGCAGGAGTAGGGAGACAGGAGACACTGCCAAGGGCTTCTATCGGTGTAGCAATGTACAATTTAAAAGGGTTTTCTTGTTCTCTGTCGATCTTGATGTCTTTCCTTCTCTCTCTCTCTCTGTCGCTCTCTCTCTCTCTGTAGATATACAGACATCAAATAAAGAAAGTATCAGAGGTGATAAGGAGGAAAAATAATTGAACGACAACCCCTTAGACAGTGGATGCACCATAGATCAGAGAGAGAGAGAGAGAGAGAGAGAGAGAGAGAGAGAGAGAGAGAGAGAGAGAGAGAGAGAGAGAGAGAGAGAGAGAGAGAGAGAAAGAAATAGAGAGATATGAGAAAGAAATAGAGAGATATGAGAGAGAGAGAGAGAGAGAGAGAGAGAGAGAGAGAGAGAGAGAGAGAGAGAGAGAGAGAGAGAGAGAGACGGAGAGAGAAAGAGAGAGATATGAGAGAGAGAGAGACAGAGAGAGAGAGACAGAGAGAGAGAGAGAGAGAGAGAGAGAGATATGAGAGAGAGAGAGAGATATGAGAGAGAGAGACAGAAAAAGAGAGAGAGAGAGAAACAGAGAGAGAGAGAGACAGAGAGAGACACGAGAGAGAGAGAGAGAGAGAGAGAGAGAGAGAGAGACCCAGAAAACCGGAGCCTACGCCTTCACTATGGTGAATCACTAAAACTGTCACGAGTTACAAAGCCAGAACCCAGAAGCAGACCAGGACAAGGTAAGTTGAAACGAAGGTGAGTGTTTATTTACAAATTCAAGAGTGATGCTGAATAATCCAGGGAACAGAGCGGGCGGCGTTGATTAGTTGTTGGGGGTGCAGTGGTTGATCCCATCATGGCTCGGCAGCCGCCGACCACCAGGCAGAGGTTGGATGAAGGTTCCGGACGAGTGACTGCAGATGGAACAAAACGGAGGTAAGTAAACAACAAACCAACAAGGTGCAAAAACAACAAAACTAACGCTAGAAGCTCTAAGACTGATACTCTGGTAAACCTACTGTTCATGGCTAACGATCCGGCAGGGAATGGATGTTAGGCCAGAGCCTAAGAAGGGTGATGATCAGGACCAGGTGTGCAGATTGCTGATGGGATGCAGGTGCGGAAATCAAGAGAGCTCCCCGGAGCGTTCCAGAACCCTCGGGAAACTGGAGATCACGAGCAGAAAAACTAGTCCACAGACAGGACCCGACTCAGACTGCCGGGATCGTTACAGTACCCCCCTCCGACGAACGCCACCGGGCGGACTCCCGGAGCGCCAGGATGGAGGCGGTAGAAGTCACGGATGAGGTCAGCATCTAGGATCTGTCGCCGCGGAATCCAACTCCTCTCTTCAGGACCATACCCCTCCCAGTCCACGAGATACTGGAAACCCCGGCCCCGCCGTCTGGAATCCATGATGCGTCGCACCGTGTAGGCAGGACCACCTCCGATCATCCGAGGAGGAGGAGGAGGAGGCGGAGGAGGCAACAGAGGACTGAGGAAAACAGGCTTGAGGCAGGAGACATGAAAGGTGGGATGGACTCTGAGCGTCCTCGGTAGTTTGAGTCGAACTGCCACTGGATTGATCACCTTCTCCACCACAAACGGACCAATGAACTTCGGTAACAACTTCCTAGACTCAGTCCGTAACGGAAGATCCCGTGTGGCCAACCAGACCCTATCTCCGATGGTATAGGTGGGAGCGGGGATCCGGCGACGATTCGCCTGGAGCTGATACCGGTCCGAAACTCTAAGGAGTGCCTTTCTGGCCCGATGCCAGGTCCGGTGGCAACGACGAATATGGGCCTGAACAGAGGGCACTGAGAGCTCCTTCTCCTGAGAAGGGAACAAGGGAGGTTGGTAGCCATACAGGCACTGGAAGGGAGACATCCCAGTGGCAGATGTAGGGAGAGTATTGTGGGCATACTCAACCCAAGGCAACTGAGAGACCCAGGAGGTGGGGTTGGAAGAGACCAGGCAGCGTAGCGTGGATTCCATCTTCTGGTTGGCTCTCTCCGCCTGACCATTGGATTGGGGGTGAAAACCAGATGTGAGACTGACTGTAGCTCCAATGGCCAAACAGAAGGACTTCCAGACAGCAGAGGTAAACTGAGGGCCACGGTCGGAAACGATATCACTGGGCAAACCGTGGACCCTGAAAACCTCCCTAACCAGGATCTCGGACGTCTCCGAGGCAGAGGGAAGCTTGGCAATTGGCACAAAGTGGGCGAACTTGCTGAATCTGTCCACGATAGTCAGAACGACCGTGTTCCCCTCAGAAGCGGGCAACCCAGTGACGAAGTCCAGGGCCAGATGCGACCATGGTCGCGGGGAATAGGAAGGGGGTGAAGTAGTCCAGAGCTGGGCCGATTGGTACTCTTATTCTGCGCACACACTGGACAGGCAGCAACAAAACCCCGAGTATCCTCGGCCATGGCAGGCCACCAAAAACGTCTGCGAAGAAACGCCATCGTCCGAGCCACGCCAGGGTGACAAGCCATCTTGCTGGCGTGGGACCATTTGAGGACAGCAGGACGAACCGACTCAGGCACAAACAACCGACCGGGTGGACCGTTACCGGGACCGGGCTGAGTCCGAAGGGCCGCCATCACCTCCTCCTCAATCTTCCACATAACTGCTCCCACGACGCAGTTCCGGGGGAGAATTGTCTCGGTCTTGGACCCACTCTCCTCCGTCTTGGAGAACATCCGGGACAAGGCGTCCGCCTTGCCGTTCTTAGATCCAGGTCGGAACGTCAGGGAAAACTTGAATCGTCCGAAAAACAACGCCCACCTGGCCTGACGGGGAGTTGAGACGTCTAGCCGATTGCACGTAAGCAAGATTCTTGTGGTCAGTCCAGACAATAAACGGTTGCTCCGCCCCTCCAACCAGTGGCGCCACTCCTCCAAGGCAAGTTTCACCGCGAGAAGCTCCCGGTTACCCACATCGTAATTCCTCTCCGCAGGCGAAAGGCGACGAGAGTAGTAGGCGCAGGGATGGAGTTTACTGTCCGTGGAGCATCGCTGCGACAGGATGGCGCCAACTCCCACATCAGACGCGTCCACTTCAACGACGAACTGACGGGCCGTGTCCGGTTGAGAGAGAATCGGTGCGTTGGTGAATCGCCTCTTCAAATCCAGAAACGCTCGATCCGCCTCCGGATTCCACTTGAAGGTCCTGATACTGGAAGTCAAGGCAGTTAACGGAGCGGCCACACGGCTGTAATCCCGGATGAATCTGCGGTAGAAATTCGCAAACCCCAAAAAATCTCTGGAGCTGCAATCTCGTACCGGGCTGGGCCCATTCCAGAACCGCTCTAACCTTCTCCTGGTCCATCCTAATCTCTCCCCTGGAGATGATGTACCCGAGAAAGGATGTCGTGTGGGCGTGAAACCGCACTTCTCGGCCTTCACGAACAGGCGATTCTCCAACAATCGCTGCAGAACCTGCCGGACATGCTGGACGTGGTCGGAAGGTTCCTTCGAGAAGATCAGAATGTCATCCAGGTAAACAAACACAAAGAGACCGATCATATCTCTCAGGACGTCGTTCACCATACTCTGGAATACCGCTGGAGCATTGGTCAGTCCAAACGGCATCACCTGATACTCGAAGTGACCCATCGGTGTATTGAAACCCGTCAACCACTCGTCCCCTCTCTGATCCGGACCATGTGATACGCATTGCGTAGGTCTAGCTTGGTGAACACCGTAGCACCCTGTAATGAGTCGAAGGCAGAACTCATCAAGGGCAGGGGGATACTTGTTCTTGACCGTGATGTCATTCAACCCCCGATAATCAATACACGGTCGAAGAGAGCCATCCTTCTTACCCACAAAGAAGAATCCTGCCCCCAGGGGGTGATGACGAGGGACGAACGAGACCAGCAGCTAGGGACTCCTTGATGTAGGTCTCCAAAGCCTCACGTTCAGGTCGGGAGATACTGTATAACCTTCCCTTGGGGTAGACAGCTCCAGGGAACAGGTTGATGGCACAATCATATGGTCGGTGGGGAGGGAGTGACAGAGCCTTCTGCTTACTGAAAACTTCCCCCAAATCGTGATATGTCTCGGGAACCAGGGACAAATCTGGGGGTTTAGCCTCAATCACCTGACTGGGAACCGAATGGGGACAGGCAGTCTTGAGACAGTTAGCATGACAATCAAGGCTCCAACTCGTTACCTTGCCCGTCACCCAATCGAACGTGGGATTGTGTTCCTTCAGCCAGGGGTATCCAAGGACCAGAGGAACATGGGAAGACGGCAGAATGAAGAATGAAATCATCTCAGAATGATTCCCCGACAACAGCATCTTAACCGGTTCAGTCCTCATCGTGATACGTGCCAGACTACTGCCGTCCAGAGTGGTAGCTTCAATGGCTTCCGGCAATTGCTCCTTGGAAAGCCCCAGCTGTTCCACCAACTCGGCATCTAGAAAGCTTCCATCGGCACCTGAATCGATAAAAAGCGTTAATCGCTAAGCTCTGATTCCTGTTCATAAGGGTAGCCGGGAAACGGGTCTGACAGAGGTATTGAGAGGTCGAAACTGGCTCGCTAAAAGTCCTCCCAACTTTAGCGAGCCGCGCAGTTTGACGACCGCCGGGGAACCAGTGGCGAGGTAATGTCCCGAACCACCACAGTAGAGGCAACAGTTAGTCCTACGTCTGTGTTGGCGCTCCTCCTTGGTTAACCCGTGCACGCCCCACTTGCATGGGTTCAGAATCGGGAGACAGAACCTCTCCACTAATCCTGTGTGGTGGCCGATGATCGACGTATTCCGATCCAATCCCGACCCGACTGGAACCTGAGAAGCTGATCGGTTGGACGGAACCCATTGCTTCTCCCTCCTTCGCTCTCGGACTCGATTATCCACCCGAATAGACAAGGCTACCAAGCTGTCCAGGTCACTAGGCTCCGGATAGGAGATCAACTCATCCTTGAGCTGCTCCGACAGACCCTGGTAAAAGGCCGCTTGCAGAGACTCCTCATTCCACCCACTCTCCACAGCCAACGTCTTGAACTCGATCACGAAGTCGGCCACGCTGCGAGTTCCTTGGCGAAGCGAAACAGGCGCCTAGCTGCGTCCCTCCCTCGGACGGAATGGTCGAAGAGCTTCCTCATCTCGGCCGTGAACCCCTGGTATGAAGCCATGCAGGGATCCTGTCGTTCCCAAACGGCTGAAGCCCACTCCAGCGCCGACCACGCAGCAACTCAATCACAAAGGCTATCCTAGCCTTGTCTGTGGCATAAGAGTAGGGCTGTAGATCGAACACTAATCCACACTGCATAAGGAAGGAACGGCATCTTCCCAGCTCCCCCTCATATTTATCCGGCGTCGGAACCTTGGGCTCACGGAAGGACACAGCTCCAGAAGCGGCAGGCGAGATGGGTGAAACCGGTAGTGGATCCTCCACCGGAAACTTGCGTTGGTTCTGGACCTCCGTCAGACCGGTAGAAAGGTTCGAACTGACAACGCGATCTCCTGTAGTACCGTGCTATGATGGCCCAACATCTTCTCCTGATGGGTAATGGCATGGCGAACAGAGTCCAGGTCCGCTGGGTTCATTACTGGCCGGATCGTTCTGTCACGAGTTACAAAGCCAGAACCCAGAAGCAGACCAGGACAAGGTAAGTTGAAACGAAGGTGAGTGTTTATTTACAAATTCAAGAGTGATGCTGAATAATCCAGGGAACAGAGCGGGCGGCGTTGATTAGTTGTTGGGGGTGCAGTGGTTGATCCCATCATGGCTCGGCAGCCGCCGACCACCAGGCAGAGGTTGGATGAAGGTTCCGGACGAGTGACTGCAGATGGAACAAAACGGAGGTAAGTAAACAACAAACCAACAAGGTGCAAAAACAACAAAACTAACGCTAGAAGCTCTAAGACTGATACTCTGGTAAACCTACTGTTCATGGCTAACGATCCGGCAGGGAATGGATGTTAGGCCAGAGCCTAAGAAGGGTGATGATCAGGACCAGGTGTGCAGATTGCTGATGGGATGCAGGTGCGGAAATCAAGAGAGCTCCCCGGAGCGTTCCAGAACCCTCGGGAAACTGGAGATCACGAGCAGAAAAACTAGTCCACAGACAGGACCCGACTCAGACTGCCGGGATCGTTACAAAAACAATACAGAAATACACAACGGAAAAAGAAGGAACAGCAGGTCAGAAATCAGCTCAATGTAATTGAAGAATCCATAGACTCTAACCACTTCTGGGAAAATTGGAAAACACTAAACAAACAACAACACGAAGAGCTATCTATCCAAAACGGAGATGTATGGGTAAACCACTTCTCCAATCTTTTTGGCCCTATAACAGAGAACAAACAGCAAAAATATATATATGATTAAATGCAAATCTTAGAATCAACTATTAAAGACTACCAGAACCCACTGGATTCTCCAATTACATTGAATGAACTACAGGACAAAATACAAACCCTCCAACCCAAAAAGTCCTGTGGTGTTGATGGTATCCTCAATGAAATGATAAAATATACAGACCACAAATTTCAATTAGCTATACTTAAACTCTTTAACATCATCCTTAGCTCTGGCATCTTCCCCAATATGGAAGGACTGAACCAAGGACTGATCACCCCAATCCACAAAAGTGGAGACAAATTTGACCCCAATAACTACCATGGGATATGCGTCAACAGCAACCTTGGGAAAATCCTCTGCATTATCATTAACAGCAGACTAGTTCATTTCCTCAGTGAAAACAATGTACTGAGCAAATGTCAAATTTGCTTTTTACCAAATTACCGTACGACAGACCACGTATTCCCCCTGCACACCCTAATTGACAAACAAACAAACCAAAACAAAGGCAAAGTCTTCTCATGCTTTGTTGATTTCAAAAAAGCTTTTGACTCAATTTGGCATGAGGGTCTGCTATACAAATTGATGGAAAGTGGGGTTGGGGGAAAAACATACGACATTATAAAATCCATGTACACAAACAACAAGTGTGCAGTTAAAATTGGCAAAAAACACACACATTTCTTTCCACAGGGCCGTGGGGTGAGACAGGGATGCAGTTTAAGCCCCACCCTCTTCAACATATATATCAACAAATTGGCGAGGGCACTAGAACAGTCTGCAGCACCCGGCCTCACCCTACTAGAATCTGAAGTCAAATGTCTTCTGTTTGCTGATGATCTGGTGCTTCTGTCAACAACCAAGGAGGGCCTACAGCAGCACCTAGATCTTCTGCACAGATTCTGTCAGACCTGGGCCCTGACAGTAAATCTCAGTAAGACAAAAAATAATGGTGTTCCAAAAAAGGTCCAGTTGCCAGGACCACAAATACAAATTCCATCTAGACACCGTTGCCCTAGAGCACACAAAAAACTATACATACCTCGGCCTAAACATCAGCGCCACAGGTAACTTCCACAAAGCTGTGAACGATCTGAGAGACAAGGCAAGAAGGGCCTTCTATGCCATCAAAAGGAACATAAAATTTTACATACCAATTAGGATCTGGCTAAAAATACTTGAATCAGTTATAGAACCCATTGCCCTTTATGGTTCTGAGGTCTGGGGTCCGCTTACCAACCAAGAATTCACAAAATGGGACAAATACCAAATTGAGACTCTGCATGCAGAATTCTGCAAAACATCCTCCGTGTACAACGTAAAACACCAAATAATGCATGCAGAGCAGAATTAGGCCAATACCCGCTAATTATCAAAATCCAGAAAAGATCCGTTAAATTCTATAACCACTTAAAAGGAAGCGATTCCCAAACCTTCCATAACAAAGCCATCACCTACAGAGAGATGAACTTGGAGAAGAGTCCCCTAAGTAAGCTTGTCCTGGGGCTCTGTTCACAAACACAAACAGACCCCACACAGCCCCAGGAACAACAACAACAACACAATTAGACCCAACCAAATCATGAGAAAACAAAAAGAGAATTACTTGACACATTGGAAAGAACAAACAAAAAAACAGAGCAAACTAGAATGCTATTTGGCCCCTAAACAGAGAGTACATAGTGGCAGAATACCTGACCACTGTGACTGACCCAAACTTAAGGAAAGCTTTGACTATGTACAGACTCAGTGAGCATAGCCTTGCTATTGAGAAAGGCCGCCGTAGGCAGACCTGGCTCTCAAGAGAAGACATGCTATGTGCACACTGCCCACAAAATGAGGTGGAAACTGAGCTGCACTTCCTAACCTCCTGCCAAATGTATGACCATATTAGAGACACATATTTCCCTCAGATTACAGCGATCCACAAAGAATTCGAAAACAAACCCAATTTTGATAAACTCCCTTATCTACTGGGTGAAAAACCACAGTGTGCCATCACAGCTGCAATATTTGTGACCTGTTACCACAAGAAAAGGGCAACCAGTGAAGAACAAACACCATTGTAAATACAACCCATATTTATGTTTATTTATTTTCCCATTTGTACTTTAACTATTTGCACATTGTTACAACACTGCATATAGACATAATATGACATTTGAAATGTCTTTTTTCTTTTTGGAACTTCTGAGTGTAATGTTTACTGTTAATATTTATTGTTTATTTCACTTTTGTTTACTATCTACTTCACTTGCTTTGGCAATGTTAACACACGTTTCCCATGCCAATAAAGCCCTTAAATTGAAATTTTATTGAATTGATATGAGAGAAAGGTAAACATACACTGTGAAAAAATACACACAAATCTAGTTGTTTCAACTAATTATTATTAAGTTACTGTACCCTGCCTTTGTGTTGTTTACTCAGCTATTGGGTCCATGTGTTACCTGAACTAACACAGTGTAGTTGTCATAACACTTAGCTCCAGCTTCAGAGAGAGAGAGCTATCGGGTCCATGTGTTACCTGAACTAACACAGTGTAGTTGTCATAACACTTAGCTCCAGCTTCAGAGAGAGAGAGAGAGCTATTGGGTCCATGTGTTACCTGAACTAACACAGTGTAGTTGTCATAACACTTAGCTCCAGCTTCAGAGAGAGAGAGAGAGCTATTGGGTCCATGTGTTACCTGAACTAACACAGTGTAGTTGTCATAACACTTAGCTCCAGCTTCAGAGAGAGAGAGAGAGCTATTGGGTCCATGTGTTACCTGAACTAACACAGTGTAGTTGTCATAACACTTAGCTCCAGCTTCAGAGAGAGAGAGCTATCGGGTCCATGTGTTACCTGAACTAACACAATGTACAGTGCAATGAAAAAGTATTTTCCCCCTTTCTAATTTTCTCTACTTTTGCATATTTGTGATACTGAATGTTATCCGATCTTCAACCAAAACCTAATATTAGATAAGGGGAACATAAGTGAACAAATAACACAACAATTACATATTTATTTCATTTATTTCATAAACACCCAACACCTTCATTTAGTTACGCAACACCCAATTCCCCTGTGTGAAAAATTAATTGCCCCCTTACACTCAATAACTGATTGTTGCCACCTTTAGCTGCAATGACTCCAACCAAATGCTTCCTGTAGTTGTTGATCAGTCTCTCACGTCGCTGTGGAGGAATTTTGGCCCACTCTTCCATGCAGAACTGCTTTAATTCAGTGGCGTGTGGGTCTTCAAGCATGAACTGGTCGTTTCAAGTCCTGCCACAACATCTCAATTGGGATGATTTGGATGGTTTTTGGGATGCTTTGCTGCCTCAGGACCTGGACGACTTGCCTTAATAGAAGGAACCATGAATTCTGCTCTGTATCAGAGAATTCTACAGGAGAATGTCAGACCATCCGTCTGTGAGCTGAAGCTGAAGCGCAGCTGGGTCATGCAGCAAGACAATGATCCAAAACACACAATCAAGTCTACATGAAAATTGCTAAAAAGCAACAAATTGGAAGTTTTGGAATGGCCTAGTCAAAGTCCAGACCTAATCTCAATTGAGATGTTGTGGCAGGACTTGAAACGAGCAGTTCATGCTTGAAAACCCACACGTCACTGAGTCAGTTAGTTGAGCAGAGAGAGAGAAAGAAAGAGAGAGATATGAGAGAGAGAGAGAGAGAGAGAGAGAGAGAGAGAGAGAGAGAGAGAGAGAGAGAGAGAGAGAGAGAGAGAGAGAGAGAGAGAGAGAGAGAGAGAGAGAGAGAGAGAGAGAGAGAGAGAGAGAGAGAGAGAAAGAGAGAGAGATATGAGAGACAGAGACAGAGACAGAGAGAGAGAGAGAGAGAGAGAGAGAGAGAGAGAGAGAGAGAGAGAGAGAGATTTCTTATATATACAACACTGTATATATACATAATGACATTTGAAATGTCTTTATTCTTTTGGAACTTCTGAGTGTAACGTTTACTGTTAATATTTATTGTTTATTTCACTTTTGTTTACTATCTACTTCACTTGCCTTGGCAATGTTAACACACGTTTCCCATGCCAATAAAGCCCTTACATTGAATTGAAATTGATTTGAATTGAGAGAGAGAGAGAGAGAGAGAGAGAGAGAGAGAGAGAGAGAGAGAGAGAGAGAGAGAGAGAGAGAGAGAGAGAGAGAGAGAGAGAGAGAGAGAGAGAGAGAGAGAGAGAGTGAGAGACAGTTGGAGATATGAGAGAAAGGTAAACATACACTGTGATAAAATACAAACATCTAGTTGTTTCAACTACTTATTATGAAGTTACTGTACCCTGCCTTTTTGTTGTTTGCTCAGCTATTGGGTCCATGTGTTACCTGAACTAACACAGTGTAGTTGTCATAACACTTAGCTCCAGCTTCAGAAAACTTTGGCAAAAATTCCACTGCTCAACTTGTCTCATATGTTCATTCAACTACAAATTATTATAAATATAAATTATAAATGATTAACTCAAAAAGACGGCGCAACTGTGTGGTCCTCTGTAGCTCAGCTGGTAGAGCACGGCGCTTGTAACGCCAAGGGTAGTGGGTTCGATCCCCGGGACCACCCATACGCAAAAAATTTATGCACGCATGACTGTAAGTTGCTTTGGATAAAAGCGTCTGCTAAATGGCATGTTGTAAGACACACACAAACAAGTGCTTTCAACGTTCATATTGGACATGCATCTTCATTTATACAGTCATTATTATTCAACGTGTCCTCACCTGGGATTTGAACTCCCAACCACTTGGGTTCCTGGCGTTCCCATCTTCCTGCTACGCCACCATGTTTACATTTACGTCATTTAGCAGACGCTCTTATCCAGAGCGACTTACAAATTGGTGCATTCACCCTATAGCCAGTGGGATAACCACTTTACAATTTTTGGCGCCGTGAGGGAGCTTGTTCCACCATTGGGGTGCCAGAGCAGCGAACAGTTTTGACTGGGCTGAGCGGGAACTATGCTTCCGCAGAGGAAGGGGAGCCAGCAGGCCAGAGGTGGATGAACGCAATGCCCTCGTTTGGGTGTAGGGACTGATCAGAGCCTGAAGGTACGGAGGTGCCGTTCCCCTCACAGCTCCATAGGCAAGCACCATGGTCTTGTAACAGATGCGAGCTTCAACTGGAAGCCAGTGGAGTGTGCGGAGGAGCGGGGTGACGTGAGAGAACTTGGGAAGGTTGAACACCAGACGGGCCATGTCTGTGCCAATTATCACTTCACCTGGCTATTCTCTCATCACTGCTTTTGATTTACTTAGTTCAGCAATTTAAGGTTTTTTCTGTATAGTAGTCTAATGCTGGTTGGGCCATATCACTATGATAAATAAAATGAACATGCACAATGCAATCATGTATGTCAATCATTGCACGCTAAAAGCTCTGTGTGTGTATCTAGTTCCACAGCCTTTAGTTTTTTAGGGAAGATGCCCAAGTAAATCATTTCTATTTGAATTAACATATGAGACAATTTGAGCAAACACATCATTTTAAGTTAACTGCATTTTTTTCCCTAGGTTTTCTCATGTTGGAGCTAAGTTTGGGCCAACTTAAAAATGTTAAGTTCAGGTAACACTTTGACCGAAAAGTTGAGTAAACAAACCAGGGTTTCCCAAACTCAGTCCTGGGTCCCCCCCGCGGGCACGTTTAGTGTTTTTGCCCTAGCACTACACAGCTGATTCAAATAATCCAAGCTTGATAATGAGTTGGTTATTTGAATCAACTGTGTAGTGCTGGGGGGCAAAAAACCAAAACGT